>NC_053027.1:368741925-368980155 GCF_003073215.2 Triticum urartu | reverse complement strand
GAACGGACCGACTTTGTGTTGACTATCGTCCATTGAACAAGAAGACTATAAAGAACAAGTACCCACTTCCCAACATCAACGAGCTGTTTGAATAACTCAAAGGTGCTCAAGTATTCTCCAAGCTTGATCTCCGTATGGGCTATCACCAGATTCAAATTCGTGAGCAAGATATCCCCAAGACGGCATTCAGAACAAGCTATGGTTCATATGAATACACTGTCATGTCTTTTGGCCTCGTCAACGCTCCGCCGACTTTCTCTCGCATGATGAACTTCATCTTCAATGCCTACACAAATGACTTCGTCTTGGTCTACCTTGATGACATTTTGGTCTTTTCCAAGAACAAGGAAGATCATGCCAAGCACTTGCGTTTGGTGTTGGATAAGCTCAGAGAACATCAGTTCTATGCCAAGTTTTCAAAGTGCGAGTTTTGGCTCAATGAGGTTCTCTATCTTGGACATATCATCTCTGCCAAGGGCATAGCAGTGAATCCTGAGAAGGTGTCTGCAATTGTGAATTGGGAACCACCTCAGAACGTGAAGCAACTCCGCAGCTTCCTTGGTCTCGCAAGCTATTGTCGAAGGTTTGTTGAGAACTTTTCAAAGATCGCGAAGCCGCTTTCCAACCTTCTCCAGAAGCACGTCAAGTATGTTTGGTCTCCTGAATGTGACATCGCTTTCAACACCCTGAAAGAGAAATTAGTCACTGCTCCAGTTCTGACTCCTCCTGATGAATCCAAACCATTCGAGGTCTTCTGCGATGCCTCTCTTCAAGGTCTTGGTGCAGTGTTGATGTAAGAGAAGAAAGTTGTGTCTTATACCTCTCGCCAGTTGAAGCCCAACGAAAAGAACTACCCCACTCATGACCTCGAGTTGGCGGCAGTTGTGCATGCTCTTTTGACTTGGAGACATCTCTTATTGGGAAGAAAAGTGGACATCTTCACTGACCACAAGAGTCTCAAGTACATCTTCACTCAGCCTAATCTCAACCTCAGGCAGACTCATTGGGTTGAAATGATTCAAGAGTATAATCCGAGTATCGAATATACTCCAGGCAAGGCCAATGTAATTGCTGACGCATTGAGCAGGAAGTCTTACTGCAACAGTTTGATTCTCAAGCCTTACCAACCCGAGCTTTGTGAAGCTTTCCGCAAACTCAATTTGCAAGTTGTTCCTCAAGGTTTCCTCTCCAACCTTCAAGTCTCTCCTACTTTGGAAGATCAGATTCGCGAGGCTCAACTTCTTGATGCTATGGTGAAGAAGGTGAAGATTGGGATTGCCAAGAGTCAACCCAAGTACAAGTGCTATCGTCTTGATGACAAGGATACTCTCTTCTTCGAGGATCGCATTGTTGTGCCTAAAGGTGACCTTCGTAAAGTCATTATGAACGAGGCTCACAATTCACTCCTCTCCATACACCCTGTGAGCACAAAGATATGCAATGACCTCAAGCAGGCGTATTGGTGGACTCGAATGAAGCGCGAGATTGCTTAGTTCGTGAATGAATGTGATGTCTGCAGAAGAGTGAAGGCAGAACACCAACGACCAGCTGGCCTCCTCCAACCTCTTGCCATTCCAGAATGGAAGTTTGACCACATTGAGATGGACTTCGTGATGGGATTTCCAAAGTCCAAGCATGGCAATGATGCTATCTTCGTTGTCATCGACAAACTCACTAAAGTGGCTCATTTCCTGCCTATCAAAGAGTCTATCACTGCAACTCAATTGGCGGAGCTTTATACCTCTCGGATTGTCTCTCTGCACGGCATTCCACAGTTGATCTCTTCATATCGTGGCAGCATCTTTACCTCCAAGTTTTGGGATTCTTTTCAGAAGGCCATGGGCACCAACATCCGTTTCAACATAGCTTTTCATCCTCAAACTAGCGGTCAAGTCGAGCGTGTCAATCAGATTCTCGAAGATATGCTCAGGGCTTGCGTTATCTCTTTCGGTATGAAGTGGGAATATTGTCTTCCATATGCCAAGTTCTCCTACAACTACAGCTTCCAAGCGAGTTCGGGCAAGGCCCCATTTGAAATTCTCTATGGCAGGAAGTGTTGTACTCCTCTTAACTGGTCAGAGACCGGTGAACGTCAACTTCTTGGAAATGACTTGATCACAGAGGTAGAGGAGATGTGCAAAGTCATTCGTGATAACCTCAAAGCAGCGCAATCATGCGAGAAGAGCTACTATGATAGTAAGCATCGTGATTTGGCTTTCGAGATCGGAGACCATGTTTACCTCCGCGTCTCTCCAATGAAAGGTACTCGTCGCTTCGGTATCAAAGGGAAGCTTGCCCCTAGATACGTGGGTCCTTTCAAGATCGTCAGCAAGAGAGGCGATCTCGCCTATCAACTCGAGCTTCCCTCCAACTTTGCAAATGTGCACGACGTGTTCCATGTCTCTCAGCTCCGCAAGTGCTTCAAGACCCCTGACCGCACCGTCAACTTCGAAGACATTGAACTCCAAGAAGACCTTTCTTATCGTGAGCACCCCGTTGCTATTCTTGAAGAAACTGAGCGCAAGACTCGCAATAAGTCAATCAAATTCCTCAAAGTCAAGTGGTCACACCATTCCGACCGTGAAGCCACCTGGGAACGCGAGGATCACCTCCGTTCTGAGTACCTGGCGTTTTTCCAGTCCTAGATCTCGGGATGAGATCCTTTCATAGTGGTGGAGTGTTGTAACACCCCGGATGTAATTTACCTTATATGTATCCCAACTCTTGCCGTTTCCGGCCTAAGTTATTTTATTTTCCTCGGGTTCGGGTTTCTATCTCGTGTGCGTTTTTGTCTTTGTCATGCATCTCATATCATGTCATCATGTGCATTGCATTAGCATACGTGTTCTTCTCATGCATCCGAGCATTTTCCCCGTTGTCCGTTTTGCATTCCGGCGCTCCTATCTCCTCCGGTGCCCCTTTCTACTTCTTTGTCGCATGTGGGGGTTGATCTTTATTTTGGTACCGTAGTCGGACCATGAGTGTATTGGATGATTGTAATGTTATTCATGTATTTGTGTGACGTGGCGAGTGTAAGCCAACTATGTACCTTTTCCCCTTTTAACTATTTACATGGGTTGTTGTGAAGATTAACTTACTTGCGACATTGCTTTCAATGCGGTTATGCCTCTAAGTCGTGCTTCGACACGTAGGAGATATAGCCGCATCGAGGGCGTTACAGCTGGAGCATTTTCTTGTGGCCGGGGAACCTCTTGGCAGCTTCCTTCTTCGTGCGCAGGCACGCGGCGCAGTGGATCACGCCACGGGGCCGCGCGTGTTGGGGCGAGGACACCGTCTTGACGCAGAGGGGGTGGTGGCGCTCCGTGAGCCGCGCGTCTTGGCGCAAGGGCTCCATCGTGATGCGGAGGCAGCGGAGGTGCTCCGTGAGCTACATCACCCGTGGCTGGAGGTGAGCGAGGCAGCGAGAGGGATGGTGCGGGAGAGCCTCCAGCGGCACTGACGAGCTCGGCGATGTTGTCGAACCAGTCCTTGTAAAGGTCGGTGACCGGGCGGTAACACCGGAGCTCGCGTGCCATGAGCAGCGCAGCCTGCGCGTCCGTGGGTGCGTGGCGAGCATGAGACCATGAGCCGGCCGGAGTCAGCGATGGGGTGGCCATGTGGTCGTCCCGCCGCACGCAAGGGTGTCGTGACGACGCTTGCTGCTCGTTTGCCGTCGGGCTAGTAGCGGCGTTGGCAACAGGAGATGGAGAACGACGGGGAGGCCTGCCGACAGGGGTTGTCTAAGCGACATGGGCAGCGAGGGCGGGTCAGCACTCGGCGCGGGATCGGCGCGCGTCCGACATGGATGCGGTGGAGCGGCGGAATGTCGGATTTCGGGTTCTGGCAAAACCCTTGAGGTTCGAACACTGGGGTGCACACGCCCTCACCGCAATCTCAAGGCTTAGCGCGTCGAACTCGCCGAACAAAGGGCCACAAGATTTATACTGGTTCGGGCCACCGATGTGGTGTAATACCCTACTCAAGTGTGGTGTGGTGGTTTGCCTCTTGGGCTGGGGATGAACAGTTACAAGGGAAGAACAGCCTCCTGAGGAGAGGTGCTCTTGTGCTTGGTGAGTTGATGCGGTCGAGGATTCCTCTTGTTCAGCCGATGCCCGGCTATAGTGGTGGCTAGCCCTATTTATAGAGGCCCGGGTCCTCTTCCCAAATATTAGGCGGGAAGGGATCCCACAACGGCCAATTCGAAGGAGGACACCTAGTACAAGCTATCCTGACAAAAGGAGGTCTTCGCCTGCCAAAGGCTCTGGTGATGACACCGTCCTGGGCTCCATGGTGACCTCCGTCCTGTCATCCTGCTGGTCTTGGTCTCGTTGCACCGATATGGAAACCTTTGTGTGATGCCTCGGGACTCCGCGCATGCGCTTCCTTCTTTAGCACCAAAGGGGAAACGAGGACACTGTGCATGCTGGCGCCCGCCTGGCCTTGGTCGTCATGGCTTGCATCAGAGGAACCTCACGAGGTGCCCCTTGCCTTGATCTCTTCGCCCCTCGCGAGCCAGCCTAGTGAGGCCGCCCCTGAGGAGGTCTTGCGTCGTCCGCCTCACGAGGGTATTGAGTGT
Organism: Triticum urartu; assembly: GCF_003073215.2. Classification (NCBI taxonomy): domain Eukaryota; kingdom Viridiplantae; phylum Streptophyta; class Magnoliopsida; order Poales; family Poaceae; genus Triticum; species Triticum urartu. The sequence continues at coordinate 368,975,579 of NC_053027.1, read as the reverse complement.
TTGCTGGTGAAGATGGACCGTACAGGGCCGCTGGTGGAGCCACGCCGTGGGCCGCATGCAGGCAAGTCTGGGGACCCCGTTCCCAGGACGCCGACAATTACGTGGTGTCTCGGCACGACGAACTGTAGCAACGGTGCATACTTAGGGAGAACACTTATACCTTGAAATTTGGTGAGGGATCATCTTATAATGCTACCGCCGTACTAAGCAAAATAAGATGCATAAAAGATAAACATCACATGTAATCAAAATAAGTGATATGATATGGCCATCATCATCTTGTGCCTTTGATCTCCATCTCCAAAGCACCGTCATGATCACCATCGTCACCGGCTTGACACCTTGATCTCCATCGTAGCATCGTTTGTCGTCTCGCCAACTATTGCTTCTACGACTATCGCTACCGCTTAGTGATAAAGTAAAGCAATTACATGGTGATTGCATTTCATACAATAAAGCGACAACCATATGGCTCCTTCCAGTTGCATAACCGTTACAAAACATGATCATCTCATACAATAATTTATATCTCATCACGTCTTGACCATATCACATCACAACATGCCCTGCAAAAACAAGTTAGACCTCCTCTACTTTGTTGTTGCAAGTTTTACGTGGCTGCTACGGGCTTCTAGCAAGAACCGTTCTTACCTACGCACGAAAAACACAACGATTTTTCGTCAAGTGTGCTGTTTTAACCTTCAACAAGGACGGGGCGTAGTCAAACTCGATTCAACTAAAGTTGGAGGAACAGACACCCGCCAGCCAGCTCTGTGCGAAGCACGTCGGTAGAACCAGTCTCATGAACGCGTTCATGTAATGTCAGTCCGGGCCTCTTCATCCAACAATACTGCCGAATCAAAGTAAGATGTTACTGGTAAGCAGTATGACTATTATCGCCCACAACTCATTGTGTTCTACTCGTGCGTAAAACATCTACGCATAGACCTGGCTCAGATGCCACTGTTGGGGAACACAGTATTTCAAAAAAAAATCCTATGATCACGCAAGATCTATCTAGGTGATGCATAGCAACGAGCGAGGAGAGTGTGTCCACGTACCCTCGTAGACCGAAAGTGGAAGCATTTAGTAACGTAGTTGATGTAGTCGAATGTCTTCGCGATCCAACCGATCCAAGCACCGAACGTACGATACCTCCACATTCAGCACACGTTCAGCTCGATGATGTCCCTCGATCTCTTGATCCAATTGAGGACGAGGGAGAGTTCCGTCAGCACGACAGCATGGTGACGGTGATGATGAAGTTACCGGCGCAGGGCTTCACCTAAGCACTATGACGATATGACTGAGGTGTGTAACTATGGAGGGGACCACCGCACACGGCTAAGAGAAGACTTGGTGTGTTCTAGGGTGCCCCCTGCCCCCGTATATAAAGGAGGGGAGGGGAAGCCGGCCGGCCCCTATAGGGCGCGCAAGGAGAAGGGAGTCCTACTAGGACTCCAAGTCCTAGTAGGATTCCACCTAGAGGAAGGGGGAAAAAGGAAGGGAGAGGGAGAGGGGAAGGAAAGGGGGCCTCGCCCCCTTCCCCTAGTCCAATTCGGACCCAAGGGGGGCGCAGCCAGCCCCTTGTGGCCCTCCTCTCTCTCCACTAAGGCCCATCAAGGCCCATTAGTTCCCTCCGGGGGTTCCGATAACCCTCCGGCACTCCGATAATTAATCGGTACCTCTCGGAACTCATCCGGTATCCGAATAACATCGTCCAATATATCAATCTTTATGTCTCGACCATTTTGAGACTCCTCTTCATGTCTGTGATCTCATCTGGGACTCCAAACAAACTTCGGTTCATAAAATCACATAACTCATAATACAAATCGTCATCGAACGTTAAGCGTGCGGACCCTACGGGTTCGAGAACTATGTAGACATGAACGAGACACATCTCTGGTCAATAACCAATAGCGGAATGTGGATGCTCATATTCGCTCCTACATATTCTACGAAGATCTTTATCGGTCAAACCGCATAACAACATATGTTGTTCCGTTTGTCATCGGTATGTTACTTGCCCGAGATTCGATCGTCGGTATCATCGTACCTAGTTCAATCTCGTTACCAGCAAGTCTCTTTACTCGTTCCGTAATGCATCATCACGTGACTAACTCATTAGGCACATTGCTTGCAAGGCTCATAGTGATGATCATTACCGAGAGGGCCCAGAGATACCTCTCCGATACACGGAGTGACAAATCCTAATCTCGATCTATGCCAACTCAATAAACACCATCGGAGACAGCTGTAGAGCATCTTTATAATCACCCTGTTACATTGTGATGTTTGATAGCACACAAGGTGTTCCTCCGGTATTCGGGAGTTGCATAATCTCATAGTCAGAGGAACATGTATAAGTCATGATGAAAGCAATAGCAATAAAACTAAACGATCATTATGCTAAGCTAACGGATGGGTCTTGTCCACCACATCATTCTCTAATGATGTGATCCCGTTTATCAAATGACAACACATGTCTATGGTCAGGAAACTTAACCATCTTTGATTAACGAGCTAGTCTAGTAGAGGCATACTAGGGACACTCTGTTTGTCTATGTATTCTCACATGTACTAAGTTTTCGGTTAATACAATTCTAGCATGAATAATAAACATTTATCATGATATAAGGGAATATAAATAACAACTTTATTATTGCCTCTAGGGTAATTTCATTCACAAAGTGCTTAGTGATATGCTCCAAAGCCCTCAACCACTTCCTCATATCCACATATGTCCCAAACCAAAGTCAAACTCGGCCCCACCAATTAGATCTATCCGGCGCCACCGAGTTCACTTCACATAGCCACTGCCAAAAACACTAATCAATTCGGTCTCACCGATGGGATCTCGGTCTCACCGAGATGGGCTTGCAAACTCTCTGTTGTCTATTGCAATTATTTCGGTCACACCGAGATATGCAATCGGTCCCACCGAGTTTACTTGACCAACTCTCTGTCTTGCTTATTACCAAAAATCGGTCCCACCGAGTTTGTGTAATCAGTCAAACTGAGTTGAGGTTTTACCCTAACCCTAGCACATCGGTCCCACCGAGTTGATCATATTGGTCCCACCGAAAACTCTAATGTTCACATTTTGAACCATATCGGTCTGACCGAGTTTCTCGATTCGGTCCCATCGAGTTTGGTGAATTGTGTGTAACGACTAGTTTTTGTGTGGAGGCTATATATACCCCTCCACCCATCCTCCATTCGTGGGGAGAGCCATCAAAACGTGCCTACACTTCAACCATTCATTTTCTGAGAGAGAACCACCTACTCATGTGTTGAGACCAAGATATTCCAATCCAACCACAAGAATCTTGATCTCTAGCCTTCCCCAAGTTGCTTTCCACTCAAATAATCTTTCCACCAAATCCAAATCTGTGTGTGTGAGAGAGAGTTGAGTGTTGGGGAGACTATCACTTGAAGCACAAGAGCAAGGAGTTCATCATGAACACACCATCTATTACCTTTTGGAGAGTTGTGTCTCCTAGATTGGTTAGGTGTCACTTGGGAGCCTTCGTCAAGATTGTGGAGTTGCACCAAGGAGTTTGTAAGGGCAAGGAGATCGCCTACTTCATGAAGATCTACCCAAGTGAGGCAAGTCCTTCGTGGGCGATGGCCATGTTGGGATAGACAAGGTTGCTTCTTCGTGCACCCTTCGTGGGTGGAGCCCTCCGTGGACTCACGCAACCATTACCATTCGTGGGTTGAAGTCTCCATCAACGTGGATGTATCTCCAATTGCGTTTGCACACTCCAATCCCGTCCCTTTACTTTCTTGAAACTTGCATGCTTTACTTTGCGCTACTCATATACTCTTGCCATGCTTGCTTGAAATGTATTGTGAATGTCTAAACTTGTGCTAAAACTCCACCTTTACTTAAAGAAATTAAAAAGTGCTACTTTTCTTTGTTGAGGGTCTAATCACCCCCCCTCTAGACACCTCTTCTCGATCCTACATGGGTTGGTGAAGATCCAGCCATTCTGAGATCGGATGTAATCGGTGTTGCTTCGTGTGCTAAGTGTGGTGGCGGTGCACGGAGGCACACAACATGTGGAACTCGGTGCTTCCAAAGTGCATCATACTGATGGGGGAAGGCGGTGTCTCATAGTACAGCAACCCTTGTCCATTGATGACGAACTTGAAGGAGCCAAAGATGGAAGTTTGGCCCTGCTTGAAGTCATCGGGCATGACTAGAGATCTGATCCGAGCCAGTCTTTGGCTGACGCAACCCGTGCATGGCGCTCTAACTGATGGTGCAGAAAATCGTTAGTGCTCATGATAGGGTGGAGAGCATAGCCAGAAATACCAAAGGGGACTTAACACATGGTTCTTACATAGGTTCGGGCTCTCATGGTTAAGGTAATACCCTACGTCCTGCTTTTGTTTTGAGTTGATGTGGGAGCACCTCGTGCAAGGGGGTTACAAGTGGATGATTATGATAACTATCAAGGTCTGTTTATAATGGAAGAGATGCCATGATATACCCCTAGCCTTGCCCTATGAAGGGGGCGAGGGATAAGGTTTATACGGATCTAACTGACCTATCAATGAGGTCTTCTTAGCTTGCATGCCAAGATCATGCTTCACCTTCAAGTCGGGCCCCGGGATTGCATGCCAGGATGGAGCTACCACCAGGCTCTCTCGGCCTTGAGGCCGGCCCAATATCAGGCTTCTCGGTCCATGGGCCACCCCCAGTATTCTTGTAAGGGAACGTGCCATGCAACAAAAAATTATACTACATGATCACACACAGGAACTCTATGACAATGGAGATAACGATCAAACTCACTGTCGAGCAAAGTAACAAAAGAAGTGAAGAAATTGTAAGGGAACCCTATGGGGGTCTCTCCACACAAACACGTGCATGCGCCACAAGGAGTACTCCTCTTCCACATGGGCCAGGGAGGGAATGACTCCCTTCCTTGACCAATTCGGCCTAGCTCTTCCTTATGGAAGTGACTCCCCATGTGGGCCCCATGGGGCCCACTAGAGATGGTCATGTCATAATAGTTCTTCACAACTTTCTTCCATAGATAAAATCCCGAATGTCTCTGGAACCCATTCCGAGACCTTCGAAAACATTCCATATATAGATTCAGACTTTACAAAATCATGTTATACCTTTTCAAAATTCCCGAAACCCTTCCAGAACCACCCGAAACATCTTCGGAACTCCCTGAAACTTTTTTTATATTCATTCTCTCATTTCTCTAGTGATCATAACAACTGCCCTTTCAGCATGTGACCCTATAGGTTCGTCAATAAGTGGTCATGACTCGGAACGCTTTTCAGTCAATGGTTAACAATGGAATCTGGACACCCTTGTTAACTCCAGCACATTCATGAAGTTCTCGAGTGAACTTTTGTTTATGAATACCTTCCCTTTGGATCACAGTACATTTACAAAACCCGAGCTGAGATTATTGGTATCCCTGTGATCAACACTTTGATCACTATACCTATTATCCTCGTTGTCGGTTTTGTTCTCTTTGCTCGTATCTATTTTCTAGTATCTTGTGATCATAATCACAAGTGTCTGGCCAAACGATAATGATATTGTAACATCGAGTGGGCCCACATAGTATCTCTCTGTCGTTAGAGGAGCAAACCTAATCTTGAACTACTGTATCGAGACATACGTTTCTAGTATACCCGTAAGTCACCTTTATTCACATCCAGTTACAGAGTGATGCCCGGTAACCCGAAAGTAACCATCCGGTATGTTGATATAGAATATTATCATGGTCGAAGGAACTAAGTAACCGTGAATATATTATATGAAAATACCTAACAACGAAGTCATCTCTCGGTAATTTGTAAGTTGGGTCTATACAACTCCATTGTTCTGATCATAATGGTGTTCTCATTATTGATAGCATCATATTGTTGTTGATGTTTCTACACATGTCTTTGGGTATTTCCTCTGTATCTCATATTTATAAATTAATACTATTATAGCATGGAAATATAAAGTTCATAATGAACATGTAAATATAATATTAATTATTTCCTCTAGGGAATATTTTCAATGATGATGCACCGTCAGTAACGTAGGACAGACAATGAGAGGATGGCACAACCTTATGTTCACTTTAAGTAGGAAAATAAGATAGGGAAATCTAGTATCTTAGCATGTGATTTACTTGCATGATTTAGTGTGATTGTTTAGAAGAATAGAGTTTTAATTTGTTAAACTCTTATTCGGTAAGCATTTATTTTAAAATAAAATTTTATTTGGTAAGTCAATAAAAAGAGGCAGTTCATGTAGTTTTTAGAGAAAACAAGTCAAAAATCAAAACGAAAAGAGGGGAAAGAGAAAAAAAGGAAACATAAGTAAAGTTGGATGAAGGACGAGCACACAGAACCTTGCCATCTTCGTACGTATGTGGAAGATATTTCTTCTTCTCTTTCTTACTCCCTCAGTTCACTTTTATAAGATGTTCTGTCTTTTTTTCGAATTAGATGTATATAGGCGTATTTTAGTATGTTTATTCGCTCATTTTAGTTTATATGTAGTCCATACTAAAATTTCCAAAACATCATATAGAAGTGAACGGGGGGAGTATTAGTTATACTTAGATACTGGAATCTGAATAATTCAATTCATGTTGTTAATAAACAGCTGGTATAGATGATAGAACGAAGGCTTGTTTGCATGAGTTGGAAATTTATTCTTCGAGATTCAACTCACACTGTTTGATGGTAGAAGAGCCTTAGAATTCAACAAGAAACAATTTATTACAAAAAACAAGGCCAACATGTGAATAGGAAACTCACTTGCTAAACAAAGCCAAAGTATTTCATTGATAGGCAAATGCAAATGCGGTGGAAGAAATCTAGAAACATGTCACCAATGCGATGACATGCTTTTCTTACAACCTACACATAATTCAAAAAAATCACGGAAAACAAACAACATATAGGTAACATCAATCATAACATTAAGAAATATTTAAGGAACCCTTGTTCTCACTTTGGCGATGTTGACATTCGATAGGAACATGAAGTAGCATCAATCATGAGTAACATTTAAGGAACATAGGAGAAACTGAACAAGGACCACGTTAGAATTCACCTAATTATCCTTGTATTTGAACCGGCTAGATCACCCATGACATAAAAGGGTAGACAAAAAGGACTTTTGTGCTCTTAAGAAAGCAGGCGTTCATTTTCTTAAAAGAGTATCCATAAAGAAACAAAGCATCAAATTTCTCTGCAGTATGCTGGCATGAAGCTGTTTGTGGAAGCGCGGCGCCGCGGCCACCGACCCTCCCTTTCTTCACCAGCGCGCCTGCTCCGGTTGTCGGCAAGCCCCCCCCCCAAGACCAGAGTGCCCAGCGTCCCAGTCCGGGCCAGCGCGCACCAAGCTAGCAACCCGTCGTCGGTGCCCCACGCTCAAAGAGCAACATTCCACCTCGTGCATGGCCTCGGGATCTTGAGACCGAAGGAGAAGATGATGGCGGCTGCGGCTAAGGCGCTCATCCGCCGCTTCGACGAGCCTCTGACAGATGACGACATCGCTGCAATCGCGCGGCTGACCCGCTTGGACGCCCAGGCCCTCAAGGCAGCTACTGGCATGCTTGGCCCTGATGGAGAGGCCTCCGGCCGCCCAGTCTCCCCATGTTAGTTCACCACCGTAGTCGATGACGACCAGCCATGGGCTAGGTGAAGTTAGTATGTAGTATGTCTGCCTTAGGGCTCGCGAGTTGTAACAGTAGTTGGACATGGTTGCTAGTTGTTTGTCGGTGGCGTTTTGGGCCTATTGGTGGCCGCCGGCAACCCCCGGATGGTAGGTTTGTGTACTCGTCTTTATTTTCAGTAAAACACAGTCATCATCGTCCATTCCTAGCTCGTCTCCGGGGCCAGCCTCTTGCGTATGAACTTGGTTCCAAATGAGTAGCACATGCCCGTTCATCAGCTGGAACGTCCGGGGCCTAAACAACCCCGCCCGACGCTCCGTAGTGCAGGACACCGCAAACACGCACCGCCTCGCCATTCTTTGCATCCAGGACACCAAGCTAGAGGAGTGGACAACCGCGATCACTAGGGAAGTAGGAGGCCAAAGAGTTGACGACTGCATCGTCCTGCCAGCTAATGGCACAAGAGGAGGCGCTGCCATCTTCTGGGATTCGACCTCGATTCGAATCCAATCCCATGTGACCGGCGAGTTCTCCGTTACGGCCAAAGTTTCTGTCCTCTCCTCAGGATCTAGTTTCTGGCTGACAACGGTCTACGGTCCATCTGAGGGCGCGCGAAAAGATAGTTTCCTGATCGAACTAGTGAGAAGCGCCCCTCCCCGAGGCGAGCCCTGGCTCCTCAATGGAGATTTCAACATTATCTACGAGGCCCGCGTCAAAAACAATAGCAACGTAAATAGGAGGATCATGGGAAAATTTAGGGCGTCAATCGACGTGGTGGACTATGAGAGATTAAATGCAAAAATAGGCACTTTACTTGGAGTAGCAAACGCCAGGATCCAACTCTTGGTAGCATAGATAAGTTCTTCTGCATGGTTGATTGGGAGGTCATGTTCCCCGATTTCATGTTGCATGCGGCTTCCACCTCGTGCTCGGATCATTGCCCGCTACTCCTCGCGGTAGCTACAACCCCTCGCCAGGCACCGCGGTTCCGTTAGTCTTTCTGGCCAAGGTTCCCTCATTTTAACGAGACTGTAGAAAGAGCATGGCAGCGACCAGCCCCAATGACTTGGGCTTTCGCTCGCCTGGACATCAAGATGCATCGGGTAGCCAGGGACCTAAAAATTTGGAGTAGATCATTGTTTAGTGATGCAAAAGTACAACCGCAGCTGGCCACACTGGTTGTGCTTTGCCTGGACATCGCACAAGAATGCCGGCCCCTCACAGAGGGAGAATTCCACCTGCGAAAGCTTCTGTAACTGTGAAGCCTACAGCTAGCGGCAGTGGAAAGGGCTCAGAAATGCCAGGCTTCTAGGATAACATGGCTACGAGTAGGCGATGCCCAAACATCCTTCCTCCAGGCCAAGATCAATGCCTGGCACAGGAAAATTTTCATTCACTCACTACAAGGACCGGCTGGAGTGACCATCACACATGATGAAAAATAGGAACTAGTCCATAGCCACTTCGACAGATCTTTAGGGACTAGACAGGGCCGAGCCAGCACAATTGATTGGAGCTACATCGACATGCCAAGGGTGCAAGGCGGCGGGCTAGACAACCCTTTTACTGAGCAGGAAGTGTGGCAAGCAATCAAGCACTCGCCGGCAGAGAAATCACCTAGCCCGGACGGTTTCTCCGGCGTTTTCTTCAGAAGCTGCTGGCAAACCATAAAGAGGGATATCATGGAGGTCTTTCATCAGTTCTACCACCTCGCCGGGGGAAATTTCCATATGCTCAACACAGCTGTTGTAGTTCTCCTTCCAAAGAAAGACGGCACCGCCACAATCACTGACTACATGCCCATTAGCCTAATACACTCCATAGCAAAACTGATCTCCAAAGTGCTCTCCCTCTGCCTAGCAACGGTGATTCAAAACTTGATGTCCCCGGCACAGACGGCGTTCCTCCGAACCAAATGCATACATGACAGCTTCCTCTACATGCAAAACTGCGTCAAGTCCCTCCACGCTAGAAAGACGCTGGCCCTGCTACTCAAATTAGAAATCTCAAAGGCCTTTGATAATGTTTCTTGGGATTATTTGCTTAAGCTGCTTCAACAGCTAGGTTTTAGCGCGCGATGGCGAGATTGGATTGCTCTCCTCCTCTCCACCTCCTCGTTGACCTTCCTACTCAATGGCATCGCAGGGCCAAGGATTAGGCACCGCAAGGGGCTGCGACAGGGTGACCCTCTCTCACCGCTCTTATTCATTCTAGCCATTGATCTGCTGGATAGAGTGCTCAAAGTGGCGGTGGAGAAAGACCTGGTTGCACCACTGTCAGGCCGTGAGATCAAGTGATACGTCTCCAACGTATCTACTTTTTTAAACACTATTGCCCTTATTTTGGACTCTAACTTACATGATTTGAATGGAACTAACCCGGACTGACGTTGTTTTCAGCAGAATTACCATGGTGTTATTTATGTGCAGGAGCAAACGTTCTCGGAATGACCTGAAACTTCACGGAGCCACTATTCAGAAAATAACAAAAATACCTACCAAAGATGAAGACCAGGGGGCCCACCGTCTCTCCATGAGGATGGGGGCGCGCCTGCCCCCCTAGGGCGCGCCCCCTACCTCGTGGGCCCCCTGTTGCCTCTCCGACTCCAACTCCACCTCCATATATTGAGTTTCGGGGAGAAAAAAATAAAGGAGAAGAAATCATCGCGTTTTACGATACGGAGCCGCCGCCAAGCCCTAAAACCTCTCGGGAGGGCTAATCTGGAGTCCGTTCGGGGCTCCGAAGAGGGGAATCCGTCGCCATCGTCATCATCAACCATCCTCCATCACCAATTTCATGATGCTCACCGTCGTGCGTGAGTAATTCCATCGTAGGCTTGCTGGACGGTGATGGGTTGGATGGGATCTATCATGTAATCGAGTTAGTTTTGTTAGGGTCTGATCCCTAGTGTCCACTATGTTCTGAGATTGATGTTGCTATGACTTTGCTATGCTTAATGCTTGTAACTAGGGCCCGAGTGCCATGATTTCAGATCTGAACCTATTATGTTTTCATCAATATATGAGTGTTCTTGATCCTATGTTGCAAGTCTATAGTCACCTATTATGTGTTATGATCGTTAACCCCAAAGTGACAATAATCGGGATACTTACCGGTGATGACCGTAGTTTGAGGAGTTCATGTATTCACTATGTGTTAATGCTTTGTTTCGGTTCTCTATTAAAAGGAGGCCTTAATATCCTTTAGTTTCCGTAAGGACCCCGCTACCACGGGAGGGTAGCACAAAAGATGTCATGCAAGTTCTTTTCCATAAGCACGTATGACTATATTCGGAATACATGCCTACATTATATCAATGAACTAGAGCTAGTTTTGTGTCACCCTAGGTTATGACTGTTACATGATGAACCGCATTCGGCATAATTCTCCATCACTGATCCATTGCCTACGAGCTTTCCATATATTGTTCTTCGCTTATTTACTTTTCCGTTGCTATTGCTATCATCACTACAAAATACCAAAAACATTACTTTTACTACTGTTACCTTTTGCTACCGTTATCACTACTATCATATTACTTTGCTACTAAACACTTTGCTGCAGATATTAAGTTTCTAGGTGTGGTTGAATTGACAACTCAGCTGCTAATACTTGAGAATATTCTTTGGCTCCCCTTGTGTCGAATCAATAAATTTGGGTTGAATACTCTACCCTCGAAAACTGTTGCAATCCCTTATACTTGTGGGTTATCAAGACTATTTTCTGGCACCGTTGCCGGGGAGCATAGCTCTATTCTTTGAGTCACTTGGGATATATATCTGCTTATCATTATGAAGAACTTGAGAGATCCAAAAACCAAGATCTATCCCTCAACTACGAGGGGAGGTAAGGAACTGCCATCTAGCTATGCACTTGATTCACCTTCTGTTATGAGTAAGTTTACGACACCTACACCTGCTTCTGCTATTCGTTCTGATATGTCGCATGTTATTGATGATGCAACTTCTGCTATGCATGATACTTATGATGAAACTACCTCTATGCCTGATACTACTATGCCACTTAGTGATTTTCTTGATGAACAACTTGCTAGGGCTAGAGAGATAGAAAATATTGAATCTGATGATACTGATAAAAGTGATGATGAAGAATCACTTGTTATTCCTCAGGGTTATTTATTTGATCAAGAAGCTTCTTTAGCTATTTTAGCTTGCAGAAATAGAACTAAACTAAAAAAATTATTAGCTAAATGGAGTAAGCAATCTCTAAATGTAGAATGAAACCTGACCCTGCTTTTGCTACTTCACCTATCTTTGTTACTGATAAGGATTATGAATTCTCTGTTGATCCTGATATAGTTACTTTGGTTGAATCTGATCCTTTTCATGGTTATGAATCTGAAACCGTTGTGGCACATCTTACTAAACTGAATGATATAGCCACCCTATTCACTAAAGATGAGAGAACTCGTTACTTTTATATCCTTAAAATATTTCCATTCTCATTAAAGGGTGATGCTAAGATATGGTTTAATTCTCTTGATCCTGGTTGTGTGCGTAGTCCCCAGGATATGATTTATTACTTCTCTGCTAAATATTTCCCTGCTCATAAGAAACAAGCTGCTTTAAGGGATATATATAATTTTGTGCAAATTGAAGAAGTGAGTCTCCCACAAGCTTGGGGGAGGCTTCTCCAATTACTTAATGCTTTGCCTGATCATCCTCTCAAGAAAAATGAAATACTTGATATCTTTTATAATGGACTAACCAATGCCTCCAGAGATTACCTGGATAGTTGTGCTGGTTCTGTTTTCAGGGAAAGAACACCGGATGAAGCTGAAATTCTATTAAATAACATGTTGACAAATGAAAATAATTGGACACCTCCGGAACCAATTCCTGAGCCTATTCCTAAACCAACTCCGAAGAAGAGGGGTATTCTATTTCTCAGTCCTGAAGATATGCAAGAGGCAAAGAAATCTATGAAAGAAAAAGGTATTAAAGCTGAAGATGTTAAGAATTTACCTCCTATTGAAGAAATAGATGGTCTTAATTTACCGCCTGTTGAAGAAACCTATAATCTTAATCCTTTACCTATTGAAGAAATTCATGGTCTTGATAACCCGACACAGGTAGTAAAGGTAAATTCTCTCTATAGATATGATAAAGTTGTAATCCCATTTACTAAATTTGCTAGCCCATGCTTAGATGAGTTTGATAAATTTATGGCTAAGCAAGAAGATTTTAATGCTTATTTTGGTAGACAATTGAAATACAATTCAAATATGCTTGAACACTTGGGTGATTATATGGCTAATGTCAAAGGTGAACTTAAACTTATTGGTAAACATGCTTCTATGGTTACCACTCAAGTAGAACAAGTACTTAAAGCTCAAAATGATTTGCTCAATGAATTTAACAATAAGGATAATGATCATGCTGTTAGAGTTATGACTAGAGGTGGTAGAATGACTCAGGAATCTTTGTATCCTGAAGGCCATCCTAAAAGAATTGAGCAAGATTCTCAGAGAAATAATATAGATGCACCTAGTTCTTCTAAAAAGAAGAAAAAGAAAAATGATAGGGCTTTGCATGCTTCTAGTGATCCTATTGTTGAAACACCTGAGAATCCAAATGATATTTCTATTTCTGATGCTGAAACACAATCTGCTAATTGATACGTCTCCAACGTATCTATAATTTTTTATTGCTCCATGCTATATTATCTACTGTTTTGGACTATATTGGGCTTTATTTTCCACTTTTATATTATTTTTGGGACTAACCTATTAACCGAAGGCCCAGCCCAGAATTGTTGTTTTTTGCCTATTTCAGTGTTTTGGATAAACAGAATATCAAACGGAGTCCAAACGGGATAAAATCTTCGGAAACGTGATTTTCTCGCCGAACATGATCCAGGAGACTTGGACCCTACTGCAAGGGATCAAAGAGGTGGTCAAGAGGGTGGGGGGCGCCCCCCCTAGGGCGCGCCCCCCTACCTCATGGGCCCCTCGGTGCTCCACCGACGTACTCCTTCCTCCTATATATACACACGTACCCCCAAACGATTAGAACAGGAGCCAAAACCCTAATTCCACCGCCGCAACTTTCTGTATCCACGAGATCCCATCTTGGGGCCTGTTTCGGAGCTCCGCCGGAAGAGGGCCGTCATCACGGAGGGCTTCTACATCATCCTAGCCCCTCCGATGAAGTGTGAGTAGTTTACCTCAGACCTTCGGGTCCATAGTTAGTAGCTAGATGGCTTCTTCTCTCTCTTTGAATCTCAATACAAAGTTCTCCCCCTCTCTCGTGGAGATCTATTCAATGTAATCTTCTTTTTGCGGTGTGTTTGTTGAGACCAATGAATTGTGGGTTTATGATCAAGTCTATCTATGAATAATATTTGAATCTTCTCTGAATTCTTTTATGCATGATTGGTTATCTTTGCAAGTCTCTTCGAATTATCTGTTTGGTTTGGCTAACTAGATTGGTAGTTCTTGCCATGGGAGAAATGCTTAGCTTTGGGTTCGATCTTGCGGTGTCCTTACCCAGTGACAGAAGGGGCAGCAAGGCACGTATTGTATCGTTGCCATCGAGGATAACAATATGGGGTTTATTTCATATTGCATGAATTTAGCTCTCTACATCATGTCATCTTGCTTAAGGCGTTACTCTGTTTTTAACTTAATACTCTAGATGCATGCTGGATAGCGGTCGATGAGTGGAGTAATAGTAGTAGATGCAGAATCGTTTCGATCTACTTGTCACGGACGTGATGCCTATATACATGATCATGCCTAGATATTCTCATAATTATGCACAATTCTATCAATTGCTCAACAGTAATTTGTTCACCCACCGTAGAATACTTATGCTCTTGAGAGAAGCCACTAGTGAAACCTATGGCCCCCGGGTCTATTCTCATCATATCAATCTCCATCACTTTTATATTGCTTTGCTATTTACTTTGCTTTTACTTTTTTACTTTGCATCTTTATATCAAAAATATCAAAAATATTCTATCTATCAGATCTCACTCTCATAAGTGACCGTGAAGGGCTTGACAACCCCTAATCGTGTTGGTTGCGAGTAGCTATCGGTTTGTGTAGGCACGAGGGACTTGAGCGTGGGCTCCTACTGGATTGATACCTTGGTTCTCAAAAACTGAGGGAAATACTTACGCTACTCTGCTACATCATCCCTTCCTCTTCGGGGAAAACCAACGCAAGCTCAAGACGTAGCAAGAAGGATTTCTGGCGCCGTTGCCGGGGAGTCTACGCAAAAAGTCACATACCAAGTACCCATCACAATCCCTATCTCTTGCATTACATTATTTGCCATTTGCCTCTCGTTTTCCTCTCCCCCAATTAACCCTTGCCGTTTTATTCACCCACTCTCTCTCCATCCTCCCTCTCTATTTGCCTCTTTTTGTCCGCTTGCTTTTTATTTGCCCGTGTGTTAGATTGCTTGTTTGTCGCGATGGCTCAAGATGCTACTAAATTGTGTGACTTCACCAATACCAATAATAATGATTTCCTTAGCACTCCGATTGCTCCTCTTACCGATGCTGAATCTTGTGAAATTAATACTGCTTTGTTGAATCTTGTTATGAAAGATCAATTCGCCGGCCTTCCTAGTGAAGATGCCGCTACTCATCTGAATAGCTTCGTTGATTTATGTGATATGCAAAAGAAAAAATATGTCAATAATGATGTTGTTAAATTGAAGCTATTTCCTTTTTCTCTTAGAGATCGTGCTAAAGCTTGGTTTTCGTCTTTTCCTAAGAATAGTATTGATTCATGGAACAAATGCAAAGATGCTTTTATCTCTAAGTATTTTCCTCCCGCTAAGATCATCACTCTTAGAAACGATATAATGAACTTTAAACAACTTGATCATGAACATGTTGCACAAGCTTGGGAGAGAATGAAATTAATGATACGTAATTGCCCTACTCATGGTTTGAATTTATGGATGATTATACAAAAAAATTATGCTGGATTGAATTTTGCTTCTAGAAATCTTTTAGATTCGGCCGTGGGAGGCACTTTTATGGAAATCACTTTAGGCGATTCTACTGAACTCCTAGATGATATTATGGTTAATTATTCTCAATGGCATACTGAAAGAACATCTAATAAAAGGGTGCATGCGATAGAAGAAATTAATGTGTTGAGTGAAAAGATGGATGAACTTATGAAATTATTTGCTACTAAGAGTGTTTCTTCTGATCCTAATGATATGCCTTTGTCTACTTTGATTGAGAATAACAATGAATCTATGGATGTGAATTTTGTTGGTAGGAATAATTTTGGTAACAACGCTAATAGAGGGAATTTTAATCCTAGGCCATGTCCTAGTAATCCTTCTAATAATTACGGGAATTCCTACAACAACTCTTATGGAAATTATAATAAGATGCCCTCAGATTTTGAATCTAATATTAAAGAATTTATTTCTTCACAAAAGAATTTTAATGCTATGATTGAAGAAAAATTGCTTAAGATTGATGATTTGGCTAGGAACGTTGATAGAATTGCTCTTGATGTTGATGCTTTGAAACTTAGATCTATTCCACCTAAGCATGATATTAATGAGTCTCTAAAAGCCATGAGAATTTCAATTGATGAGTGTAAAGAAAGAACCGCTAGGATGCGTGCTTCCAAAGATGCCTTTATTAAAGCTTGTTCTTCCAATTCCTATGAAAATCAAGATGAAGATCTAAAAGTTATTCATGTGTCTCCTATTAAATCTTTATTTTGCAATATGAATCTTGATGAAACTGAATATGATCTTCCTTTACCTAGAAGGCGTTCTAAAAATTCGGAGTGTTTAGATCTTAATGATGAAATTGATGAAAGTGGGATTGAAAGAAATAAAAATCTAGATATTGCTAAACCCACTATATTAGATTTCAAGGAATTTAATTATGAAAATTTCTCTTTGATTGATTGTATTTCCTTGTTGCAATCCGTGCTAAATTCTCCACATGCTTATAGTCGAAATAAAGCCTTCACCGAAAATATTGTTGATGCCTTGATGCAATCCTATGAAGAAAAACTTGAGTTGAAAGTTTCTATCCCTAGAAAACTCTATGATGAGTGGGAACCAACTATTAAAATTAACATTAAAGATCATGAGTTTTATGCTTTGTGTGATTTGGGTGCTAGCGTCTCTACTATTCCCAAGACTTTGTGTGATTTACTAGATTTCCGTAATTTTGATGATTGCTCTCTAAACTTGCATCTTGCGGATTCCACTATTAATAAACCTATGGGAAGAATTAATGATGTTCTTATTGTTGCAAATAGGAATTATTTGCCCTTAGATTTCATTGTTCTTGATATAGATTGCAATCCTTCTTGCCCTATTATTCTTGGTAGACCTTTCCTTAGAACGGTTGGTGCGATTATTGATATGAAGGAAGGGAATATTAGATTTAAATTTGCATTAAAAAAGGGCATGGAACACTTTCCAAGAAAGAAAATAAAATTACCATATTAAACTATCATGAGAGCTACTTATGGATTACCTACCAAAGATGGCAATACCTAGATCTATTCTTGCTTGTTATGCCTAGCTAGGGGCGTTAAACGATAGCGCTTGTTGGGAGGCAACCCAATTTTATTTTTATTCCTTGATTTTTGCTCCTGATTAGTAATAAATAAATTATTTAGCCTCTGTTTTTGTTTTGTTTTTTGTGTTTAATTAGTGTTTGTGCCAAGTAGAACCGTTGGGAAGACTTGGGGAAAGTCTTGTTGAACTTGCTGTAAAAAACAGAAACTTTAGCGCTCACGAGAAAATGCTGTCATTTTTATTTGAAGAGTGATATTTAGTTAATTATTTTTGAAGATGATCAATAGGTAAATTCCTCATGTCCAGCAATTTAATTTAGAATTTTTGGGGTTCCAGATCTTGCGCTAGCTTCAGATTACTACAGACTGTTCTGTTTTTGACAGATTCTGTTTTTGTGTGTTGTTTGCTTATTTTGATGAATCTATGGCTAGTAAAATAGTTTATAATCCATAGAGAAGTTGGAATACAGTAGTTTTAACACAAATATAAATAAAGAATGAGTTCATTACAGTACCTTGAAGTGGTCTTTTGTTTTCTTTCGCTAACGGAGCTCACGAGTTTTCTATTTTGAGTTTTGTGTTGTGAAGTTTTCAAGTTTTGGGTGAATTCTTTTGATGGATCATGGAACAAGGAGTGGGAAGAGCCTAAGCTTGGGGATGCCCATGGAACCCCCAATATAATCCAAGTACACCAAAAAGTCAAATCTTGGGGATGCCCCCGGAAGTCATCCCCTCTTTCGTCCACTTCCATCGGTAATTTACTTGGTGCTATATTTTTATTCACCAACATGATATGTGTTTTGCTTGGAGCGTCTTGTATTGTTTGTGTCTTTGTTTTTTAGTATGCCACAATCATCCTTGCTGTACACACATTTTGAGAGAGCCATACATGAATTAAAATTTGATAGAATACTCTATGTGCTTCACTTATATCTTTTGAGCATTATAATTTTGCTCTATGTGCCTCACTTAGATCTTTTAGAGCACAGTGGTGGATATGTTTTAAAGAAACTATTGATCTCTCATGCTTCAATTAAATTAATTTGAGAGTCTCTTAATAGCATGGTAATTTGCCTAATAATAATATGCTTGGTATTCAAGATTTGTGAAACTTTCTTTTAAGTGTGTTGAATACTAAGAAAAGATTGACGCATGATAATTGTTTGAGATATGGAGGTGATAATATTAAAGTCATGCTAGTTGAGTAGTTGTGAATTTAAAGAATACTTGTGTTGAAGTTTGTGATTCCCGTAGCATGCACGTATGGTGAACCGTTATGTGATGAAGTCGGAGCATGATTTATTTATTGATTGTCTTCCTTATGAGTGGCGGTCGGGGACGAGCGATGGTCTTTTCCTACCAATCTATCCCCCTAGGAGCATTCGCGTAATACTTTGCTTTGATAACTTCTAAATTTTTGCAATAAGTATATGAGTTCTTTATGACTAATGTTGAGTCCATGGATTATACGCACTCTCACCCTTACACCCTTGCTTGCCTCTCTAATACGGTAATACCGCGCAAGTTTCGCCGGTATTATACACCTACCATATACCTTCCTCAAAACAGCCACCATACCTACCTATTATGGCATTTCCATAGCCATCCCGAGATATATTGCCATGCAACTTTCCACCATCTAGTTCATCATGACATATCCATCATTGTCATATTGCTTAGCATGATCATGTAGTTGACATAGTATTTGTGGCAAAGCCACCGTTCATAATTCTTTCATACTTGTCACTCGTGATTCATTGCATATCCCGGTACACCGCCGGAGGCATTCATATAGAGTCATACTTTGTTTTAGTATCGAGTTGTAATCATTGAGTTGTAAATAAATAGAAGTGTGATGATCATCATTCAATAGAGCATTGTCCCAAAAAAGCAAGGCCAAAGAAAAAAAAAGAAGGCCAAAAAAGGGCGATGCTACTATCCTTTTTTCCGCACTTGTGCTTCAAAGTAGCACCATGATATAGCAAGTCTCATATATTGTGCTTCAAAGTAGCACCATGTTCTTCATATAGAGAGTCTCATATGTTGTCACTTTCATATACTAGGGGGAATTTTACGTTATAGAACTTAGCTTGTATATTCCAATGATGGGCTTCCTCAAATTGCCCTAGGTCTTCATGAGCAAGCAAGTTGGATGCACACCCACTAGTTTCTTTTGTTGAGCTATCATACATTTATAGCTCTAGTGCATCCGTTGCATGGCAATCCCTACTCACTCACATTGATATCTATTGATGGGCATCTCCATAGCCCGTTGATACGCCTAGTCGATGTGAGACTGTCTTCTCCTTTTTTGTCTTCTCCACAAACACCATTCTATTCCACCTATAGTGCTATATCCATGGCTCACGCTCATGTATTGCGTGAAAATTGAAAAAGTTTTGAAAAAGTTAGAGTATGAAACAATTGCTTGGCTTGTCAT
Organism: Triticum urartu; assembly: GCF_003073215.2. NCBI lineage: Eukaryota > Viridiplantae > Streptophyta > Magnoliopsida > Poales > Poaceae > Triticum > Triticum urartu. The sequence continues at coordinate 368,955,946 of NC_053027.1, read as the reverse complement.
CGGGGTTGTGCATGATTTAAATACTTTGTGTGGGGAAGATGGAGCATAGCCAGACTATATGATTTTGTAGGGATAACTTTCTTTGGCCATGTTATTTTGAGAAGACATAATTGCTTTGTTAGTATGCTTGAAGTATTATTATTTTCTATGTCAATATAAACTTTTGTCTTGAATCTTTCTAATCTGAATATTCATACCACAATGAAGAAGATTTACATTGAAATTATGCCAAGTAGCACTCCGCATCAAAAATTCTCTTTTTTTATCATTTACCTACTCAAGGACGAGCAGGAGTTAAGCTTGGGGATGCCTGATATGTCTCCAACGTATCTATAATTTTTGGGGATAATTAGATTTGTGCCCCTAGTTGTGTCCCACTCGTCTGTTTTACCCCTAATTCCCAAAAGTCACCGGTTCTGTCCAAGTCACTTTGATCCTCTTATGCTTTTGCCCTTTGACCGTTTGACCGTCAGTATGAAAACTTCATAACTAATTCATACAAAATCAAAAAATACAAATAAGATACCAAAATGTTCAGAAAAACATCACCTATATGTCAGTGTCATTTGCATTCATGAAAAAAGTGTTGGAAAGTGCACATCCGAGTTTTAGCTCTTTTGATACCACCATGAATAGTAAACTCTGAAAAAATTCAAAAAAAAATCAAAACAAATATGGTGGAAAATAACGACAAGTGTTCTAAGTGCTTGCCAAGTTTCATTAGGGAACGACATTCGTGGAAGTCGTGGCAAAAAAATAATCTATTTTGGAGTGCTGATTGTTTTTGTTTGTTGCGGCACCCACGAATGTTATTACCTGATGAAACTTGGCAGACACTTAAAACATTTGTCATTCTTTGCCACCAAATTATTTTTGAATTTTTTTGAATTTTTTTAGATTTTACTATTCATGGTGGTAGCATAAGAGCTAAAACTCGGATGGGCACTTTCCAACACCTTTTTCATGGATGCAAATGACACTGACATATAGGTGATGTTTTTCTGAACATTTTGGATCTTATTTGCATTTTTCTGATTTAGTATGAATTAGTTATGAAGTTTTCAAACTGACGGTCAAACGGTCAAAGGGCAAAAGCATAAGAGGAGCAAAGTGACTTGGACAGAACCAGTGACTTTTGGGAATTAGGTGTAAAACAGACAAGTGGGACACAACTAGGGGCATAAATCTAATTATCCCTAATATTTTATTGCTCCATGCTATATTATCTACTGTTTTGGACTATATTGGGCTTTATTTTCCACTTTTATATTATTTTTGGGACTAACCTATTAACCGAAGGCCCAACCCAGAATTGCTGTTTTTGCCTATTTCAGTGTTTCGGATAAACAGAATATCAAACGGAGTCCAAACGAAATAAAATCTTCAGAAACGTGATTTTCTCGCCGAACGTGATCCAGGAGACTTGGACCCTACTGCAAGGGATCAAAGAGGTGGTCACGAGGGTGGGGGCGCCCCCCTAGGGTGCACCCCCTGCCTCGTGGGCCCCTCGGTGCTCCACCGACGTACTCCTTCCTCCTATATATACACACGTACCCCCAAACGATCAGAACAGGAGCCAAAACCCTAATTCCACCACCGCAACTTTCTGTATCCACGAGATCCCATCTTGGGGCCTGTTCCGGAGCTCCGCCGGAAGAGGGCCGTCATCACGGAGGGCTTCTACATCATCCTAGCCCCTCCGATGAAGTGTGAGTAGTTTACCTCAGACCTTCGGGTCCATAGTTAGTAGCTAGATGGCTTCTTCTCTCTCTTTGAATCTCAATACAAAGTTCTCCCCCTCTCTCGTGGAGATCAATTCGATGTAATCTTATTTTTGCGGTGTGTTTATTGAGACCGATGAATTGTGGGTTTATGATCAAGTCTATCTATGAATAATATTTGAATCTTCTCTGAATTCTTTTATGCATGATTGGTTATCTTTGCAAGTCTCTTCGAATTATCCGTTTGGTTTGGCCAACTAGATTGGTAGTTCTTGCCATGGGAGAAGTGCTTAGCTTTGGGTTCGATCTTGCGGTGTCCTTACCCAGTGACAGAAGGGGCAGCAAGGCACGTGTTGTATCATTGCCATCGAGGATAACAAGATGGGGTTTATTTCATATTGCACGAATTTATCTCTCTACATCATGTCATCTTGCTTAAGGCGTTACTCTATTTTTAACTTAATACTCTAGATGCATGCTGGATAGCGGTCGATGAGTGGAGTAATAGTAGTAGATGCAGAATCGTTTCGATCTACTTGTCACGGACGTGATGCCTATATACATGATCATGCCTAGATATTCTCATAATTATGCACAATTCTATCAATTGCTCAACAGTAATTTGTTCACCCACCGTAGAATACTTATGCTCTTGAGAGAAGCCACTAGTGAAACCTATGGCCCCCGGGTCTATTCTCATCATATCAATCTCCATCACTTTTATATTGCGTTGCTATTTAGTTTACTTTTACTTTTTAGTTTGCATCTTTATATCAAAAAGACCAAAAATATTCTATCTATCAGATCTCACTCTCGTAAGTGACCGTGAAGGGCTTGACAACCCCTAATCGCGTTGGTTGCGAGTAGCTATCGCTTTGTGCAGGTATGAGGGACTTGAGCGTGGGCTCCTACTGGATTGATACCTTGGTTCTCAAAAACTGAGGGAAATACTTACGCTACTCTGCTGCATCATCCCTTCCTCTTCGGGGAAAACCAACGCAAGCTCAAGACGTAGCAGTAATGAACCTGAAACTAGTAATAATGTTAATGATAATGTTCATGATGATGCTCAACCTAGTAATGATAATAATATAGAAATTGAACCTGTTGTTGATCTTGATAACCCACAGTCAAAGAATCAACATTATGATAAGAAAGACTTTGTTGCTAAGAAACACGATAAAGAAAGAGAACCTTGGGTTCAAAAACCCATGCCTTTTCCTCCTAAACCATCCAAGAAAAAGGATGATGAGGATTCTGAGCGCTTTGCTGAAATGATTAGACCTATCTTTTTGCGTATGCGGTTAACTGATATGCTCAAAACCAATCCTTATGCTAAGTACATGAAAGATATTATTACAAATAAAATAAAGATACCGGAAGCTTAAATTTCCACCATGCTTGCTAATTATACTTTTAAGGGTGGAATACCAAAGAAACTTGGAGATCCCGGAGTACCCACTATACCTTGCTCTATTAAAAGAAACTATGTTAAAACTGCTTTATGTGATCTTGGAGCTGGTGTTAGTGTTATGCCTCTCTCTTTATATTGTAGACTTGATTTGAATAAGTTGACACCTACTGAAATATCTTTGCAAATGGCTGATAAATCAACTGCTATACCTGTCGGCATTTGTGAGGATGTGTCTGTTGTAGTTGCAAACATTACTATTTTAACGGACTTTGTTATTCTTGATATTCCCGAGGATGATAGCATGTCTATTATTCTTGGAAGACCCTTTTTGAATACTGCAGGGGCTGTTATTGATTGCACTAAAGGCAATGCCACTTTTCATGTTAATGGTAATGAGCATACGGTACACTTTCCGAGGAAACAACCTCAAGTTCATAGTATCAACTCTATTGGAAAAATTCCATCGATTATATTTGGAGGTTTTGAATTTCCTCTTCCTACTATCAAGAAGAAATATGATATTCTTATTATTGGGGATGTGCATATCCCTATTGAGGTAACATAGTGTTATTCGAAATTTCTCCGGTTCCATGTTATTCGGAATGAGTTCGTTAACAAGACTTGATCAACCTTGTTAGTGGATTACTTTTGATGATCATGAGATGGATGAAATTAGAAGGCACAACCTTCTATGCCCCACTTTTACTTTCTGTTATTTATATTAAATAAAATAAAAATAAATATTTTTCTGTCTGTTATCTGATTATCCGTGCAATATAAAAATACCTCGAAAATAAAAGTTCTCCAAATGCCCTGAAATTTAAATATGACTTTTTCTAGAATATTTGAGGATTTATGGAACTGAGAACACACCAGGGGGGTCAACCACCTGCCCACGAGGGTGGAGGGCGCGCCTACCGCTCTAGGGCGCGCCCCCTGCCTCGTGGGCCCACAGTGGCCCTCCTCCACTTATTCCTGCACCCACACACTTCATATTCCTCCCACAAACACGAATATCCAGCTCAAGCACGAGTTCTAGCTCACTTTGCTGCCATTTTCGATCTCCTTGCTCAAAGCACCTCTCACAAAACTTCTTGTGGAGATTGTTCCTTGGTATGTGACTCCTCCATTGGTCCAATTAGTTTTTGTTCTAGTGCTTTATTCATTGCAAAATTTTGCTGCTTAGGTGACCCTGTTCTTGAGCTTGCATGTCAAATTTATATGGTCAAAAGTAGTTTTGATGCATGATATAGGCCCTAAGCACTTGTAGGAGTAGTTACTATCATTATTATTGACTTTGGTTCACATTTATTTCGAAGTTACTAAAAAATTTCAGAATTTTTCAGCAAATGATGAGGAGACTTTTCAGGGGCTCATCGAGCCAAAGCTCGAAGGAAAAGGCACCGAAGCCTAAGTATAATCTGCCTCGCACCGCGGAGGTTCGGGCGTGTGAATGGCCTTTTGAGGATTTCTTAAGAGCAGCCGGGATTTATGAAGATTTTCATGAATTGGCACAGACTGCAGGCCTTACCGCTTTCCTCCAAGACCAATGCGATTAGTATCTCTTGCTCACAAATATCTTTGTGCAAAACTTTCATTTCCATTCTAGGAGCTCACCACCTACGGTGGAGTTTTATTTATATGATGAGCATAAGGAGATGTCACTTTATGATTTTTGCCGGGTTTGTTTAGTCCCTTTTGAGGGCAAGACAGAAGAACCAAATCGTGATGATGTGGAGGGATTTATTGATACTATCACTGTAGGGGAAACAAGGAAGGTTTCCGATGCACGAATAACTAGCATACACTTTCCTGTTTTACGTTATTTTGCATTATTTGCTAGTCGTTGCTTAATTGGTCGTGGAAACTGTGGAAACCTGAGTATCCCTGATATTATTATTTTTCACCATGGTTTATACGGTGATAACTCTTTTAGTATGGGCGGCATTATTGCCAAACGGTTAAGTCTGAACCGTACCAAGGGCCCCATCTTTGGAGGCATCTGTGCTACACGTCTAGATGCACATTTTAACATACCTATTAGGCATAATTATAAAAGTATGGTGGCACATGATTTTATTGTTAAGAATAGGGAAGGAGAGCTTAAATATCAATTGTTCTTTAATAAACATCATCCTAAGACTATTACCTTGCCTGCTCCTTCTTTGTTTGATTTGACTGTAGGTGCGTACCTTGTTCCGTTGACGGCTATTCACGCCTACTGGAACCCTGCACCAGCTGAGGAGCCAGAGTCGGAACCACAATTTGATCCTTCATGACAGTCAAATTATCAATGGGATCCGGAGATGATTGTCAGCCAGTGGCAATCGGAGTCTTCTTCTTCTTCCCAGTATGACCCCAACAACTATTATTATGGATATCAGCCATGCCAGCCGTGGCCATAGACCAACTTAGGCCAAAGGCCTAAGCTTGGGGGAGTACATATGTCCCACCGACATTACATTTATGTTCACACACTCATTGCTAGATGTCGGTGCTCATACTTTTTCATTGTATCATCCATGCTAGTTTAATTTCCTTTTTATGCTTTCTTCTTGTGTGTTTAATAAACCTTAAGAAAAACCAAAAAAATAGTTGTAGCTTTTAATTAGTTTACTTTCGATGCTTGTAGTAGTAATTAAAAAGAAAACCCAAAAAGATTTCCTGTTCTTCTTTTGCTTGTTGGGAGCTTTCCCGTGTAAATAGTTTTATATCTTTTGTTTTCTTTGGGGGTCGATAGGAGAAGACCATGATTAAATTGTTGAAGTGGCTCTTATATGCATTATTGTTGATCTGACAAAAGAGCCCATATTGCCTTGTCTTCTCCTGTTTATTGAATGCCTGTAGATTCCATCTTAGTCCAATGCACGTGCACTATTATTATTATTCACATCGTTCGGTCGTGCAAGTGAAAGGCAATTATGATGATATATGATGGACTGGCTGAGATGAGAAAAGCTGGTATGAACTCGACCTCTTTTGTTTTTGTAAATATGATTAGTTCATCGTCCCTGATTCAGCCTATTATGAATAAACATGTTTGCAATGACAACTAGAGATCATAGTTTCTTGTGCCATGCTTAATTAGCTATGAGTTATAATGGTTTACCTTGCGTGCCAATATGCTATTAAAATGGTTATGATGTGGTATGATAGGGTGGTATCCTCCTCTGAATGATTTAAGTGACTTGACTTGGCACATGTTCACGCATGTAGTTGAAACAAAATCAACATAGCCTTCACGATATTTATGTTCATGGTGGATTATATCCTACTCATGCTTGCATTCGGTGTTGATTAATTTTAATGCATGTTCATGACTGTTTCCGCTCTCTAGCTGGTCGCTTCCTAGTCTTTTGCTAGCCTTCACTTGTACTAAGCGGGAATACTGCTTGTGCATCCAATCCCTTAAACCCCAAAGTTATTCCACATGAGTCCACTATACCTACCTATATACGGTATCTACCTGCCGTTCCAAGTAAATTTGTATGTGCCAAACTCTAAACCTTCAAATAAATATCATGTTTTGTATGCTTGAATAGCTCATGTATCAACTAGGGCTGTCTGTATCTTCCATGTTAGGCGGGTTATTCTCAAGAGGAGTGGACTCCGCTCCTCACTCACGAGATAAATGGATGGTCACCGGGATGCCCAGTCCCATGCTTTATGCAAACTAAATCAAAATAATTGCAAACAAAACTCCCCCTGGGACTCTTGTTAGTTGGAGGCACTTGTTGTTTCAAGCAAGCCATGATTGATGCTTGTGGTGGAAGGGGGGGGTATAAACTTTACCATTCTGTTTGGGAACCACCTATAATGTGTGTAGCATGGAAGATATCGCCATCTCTTGGTTGTTGTGTTGACAATGAAAGTATACCGCTCAAAATATTATTCACCTCTGTTTCAAAACCGAGCTCTGGCACCTCTACAAATCCCTGCTTCCCAATGCGAAGGGTCTATCTATTTACTTTTATGCTGAGTCATCACCCTCTTATTAAAAAGCACCAGTTGGAGAGCACCGCTGTTATTTGCATTCATTACTGTTAGTTTACATTGGGTATGACTTGACTGGATCTCTTTTACCATGAATTACAATGTCTAGTCAGTCCTTGGTCTTTAAAGGTGCTCTGCATTTATGTTTTGCGGTCTCAGAAAGGGCTACCGAGATACCATCTTGTTATATCATATTATGATTGTTTTGAGAAAGTGTTGTCATCCGAGATTTATTATTATGGCTCACTAGTTGATTATGCTATTGATATGAGTAAAGTTGAGACCTATGCATTATTGTGAATGTGGTTAGTTATAATCTTTGCTGAAAACTTGAATGCTGGCTTTACATATGTACAACAACAAGAGCAAACAGAGTTTGTAAAAGTTTTTCTTTATCACTTTCAGTTTGTCAACTAAATTGCTTGAGGACAAGCAAAGGTTTAAGCTTGGGGGAGTTGATACATCTCCAACGTATCTACTTTTCCAAACACTTTTGCCCTTGTTTTGGACTCTAACTTGCATGATTTGAATGGAACTAACCCGGACTAGCGCTGTTTTCAGCAGAATTACCATGGTGTTATTTATGTGCAGGAGCAAACGTTCTCGGAATGACCTGAAACTTCACGGGACCACTTTTCAGAAAATAAGAAAAATACCTGCCAAAGATGAAGGCCAGGGGGCCCACCGTCTCCCCATGAGGGTGGGGGGTGCGCCCCCTACCTCGTGGGCCCCCTGTTGCCTCTCCGACTCCAACTACACCTCCATATATTGAGTTTTGGGGAGAAAAAAATAAAGGAGAAGAAATCATCGCGTTTTACGATACGGAGCCGCCGCCAAGCCCTAAAACCTCTCGGGAGGGCTGATCTGGAGTCCGTTCGGGGCTCCGGAGAGGGGAATCCATCGCCATCGTCATCATCAACCATCCTCCATCACCAATTTCATGATGCTCACCGCCGTGCGTGAGTAATTCCATCATAGGCTTGCTGGACGGTGATGGGTTGGATGGGATCTATCATGTAATCGAGTTAGTTTTGTTAGGGTTTGATCCCTAGTGTCCATTATGTTCTAAGATTGATGTTGCTATGACTTTGCTATGCTTAATACTTGTCACTAGGGCCCGAGTGCCATGATTTCAGATCTGAACCTATTATGTTTTCATCAATATATGAGTGTTCTTGATCCTATGTTGCAAGTCTATAGTCACCTATTATGTGTTATGATCCGTTAACCCCGAAGTGACAATAATCGGGATACTTACCGGTGATGACCGTAGTTTGAGGAGTTCATGTATTCACTATGTGTTAATGCTTTGTTCCGGTTCTCTATTAAAAGGAGGCCTTACTATCCCTTAGTTTCCGTAAGGACCCCGCTGTCACGGGAGGGTAGGACAAAAGATGTCATGCAAGTTCTTTTCCATAAGCACGTATGACTATATTCGGAATACATGCCTACATTATATCAATGAACTGGAGCTAGTTCTGTGTCACCCTAGGTTATGACTGTTACATGATGAACTGCATTTGGCATAATTCTCCATCACCGATCCATTGCCTACGAGCTTTCCATATATTGTTCTTCGCTTATTTACTTTTCCGTCTCTATTTCTATCATCACTACAAAATACCAAAAACATTACTTTTACTACTGTTACCTTTTGCTACCGTTATCACTACTATCATATTGCTTTGCTACTAAACACTTTGCTGCAGATATTAAGTTTCCAGGTGTGGTTGAATTGACAACTCAGCTGCTAATACTTGAGAATATTCTTTGGCTCCCCTTGTGTCGAATCAATAAATTTGGGTTGAATACTCTACCCTAAAAAACTGTTGTGATCCCTTATACTTGTGGGTTATCATCAAGCTCAGAGTTAGCCTATACGCGGACGACGTGGTAATTTTCGCAAACCCGGACCGGCATGAAGTAGACACCATCATGGAGATCCTAAATGAGTTCGGAAATGCCACAAGCCTTCATGTGAACCCGACGAAATCAACAGCAACACCGATCAGATGTGAGAACATTGATCTCTCTGAGATCCTCGGCAGTTTTGGCGGCTCCATCACCTCCTTCCCTATAAAGTATTTAGGCCTCCCCATGAAGATCGCGCGGCATAGATTAGTGCACCTGCAGTTCCTCATTGATAGAATTAGAGCTAGGTTAGCGAGATGGAAAGGCCGGCTGGTCACTTTGGCCAGCAGAAGAGTGTTGGTCCGAAGCATCCTCAGGGCGATGCCCACCTTTGCCCTCTCAGTGCTGCGGGTACCACCAAAGCTGCTCAAAGAGATTGACAAATGTAGGAGGAGATTCCTTTGGAAGCAAGAGGAGGCGATAACAGGGGCCAGCTACAAGGTAAACAGGCCAACGGTCTGTACTCCAACTGAGAAGGGTGGGCTCGGGATCCTGGACCTTCAAAGTTTCAGTTGAGCCCTCCGGCTACGTTGGATGTGGATTGCTTGGAAGGACCCGGACAGACCATGGGTAGGCACACCACCGCCATGCGACGACGTTGACAGAGCATTATTTGCCGCAGCAACAACGGTGACTGTTGGAGATGGAAAAACAACGCTTTACTGGCAATCAACCTGGCTGGGACCAGGAACCCTTGCTTAGAGGTACCCAAACCTGTTCCACCACTCCCGGCGCAAAAATAGGACAGTCTTCGAAGCGCTACGTAACCAAACTTGGATCAGCGACCTTGAGCATGGTGATGTCAACCAGCTACTGCCGGAGTTCCTGTGGTTGTACCGGAGAATTCGGGAGGCAAACATCATACTCAATGGAGAAGAAAGGGACCAAATTCGGTGGAACCTGGAGGCGAAAGTGTTGGGGAACGTAGTAATTTCAAAAAAATTCCTACGCAGACGCAGGATCATGGTGATGCATAGCAACGAGAGGGGAGAGTGTCGTCCACGTACCCTCGTAGACCATTAAGCGGAAGTGTTATGACAACGCGGTTGATGTAGTCGTACGTCTTCACGATCGACCGATCCTCAGTACCGAATGTACGACACCTCCGCGTTCAGCACACGTTCAGCTCGGTGACGTCCCGCGAACTCACGATCCAGTAGAGCTCAGGGAAGAATTTCGTCAGCATGATAGTGTGGTGACGATGTTGATGACGCTGCCACAGCAGGGCTTCTCCTAAGCACCGCTACAGTATGACCGAGGTGGATTATGGTGGAGGGGGGCACCGCACACGGCTGGGAGAGATCTTTGTGATCAACTTGTGTGTCTAGAGGTGCCCCCTGCCCCTGTATATAAAGGACCAAGGGGGAGGCCGGCCGGCCCTTGTTGGCACGCCTAGGAGGAGGAATCCTCCTCCTAGTAGGAGTAGGATTCCTCCCTTTCCTACTCCTACTAGGAGGGGGAAAGGCAGGGAGAGAAAGAGAAGGAAAGGGGGGCGCCGCCCCCATTCTCCTAGTCCAATTCGGATAGGGGAAGGGGGGCGCTGCCTGCCCTAGGCCGGCCCCTCTCTCTTTCCCTTATGGCCCAACAAGGCCCATTAGTCCCCGGGGGGTTCCGGTACTCCGGTAAAATCCCGATTTCACTCAGAACTATTCCGATGTCCAAATGTAGGCTTCCAATATATCAATCTTTATGTCTCGACCATTTAGAGACTCCTCGTCATGTCCGTGATCACATCCAGGAATGCGAACTACCTTCGGTACATCAAAACATATAAACTCAAAAAAACGATCATCATAGAACTTTAAGCGTGCGGACCCTACGGGTTCGAGAACTATGTAGACATGACCGAGACACGTCTCCGGTCAATAACCAATAGCAGAACCAGGATGCTCATATTGGTTCCTAAATATTCTACGAAGATCTTTATCGGTCAAACCGCACAACACTATACGTTGTTCTCTTTGTCATCGGTATGTTACTTGCCCGAGATTTTATCGTCGGTATCCAATACCTAGTTCAATCTCGTTACTGGCAAGTCTATTTACTCGTTCCGTAATACATCACCCCGTAACTAACTCATTAGTATCATGCTTGCAAGGCTTATAATGATGTGTATTACCGAGAGGGCCCAGAGATACCTCTCCGACAATCGGAGTGAGAAATCCTAATCTTGATCTATGCCAACTCAACAAGTACCATCAGATACACCTGTAGAGCACCTTTATAATCACCCAGTTACGTTGTGACGTTTGGTAGAACACAAAGTGTTCCTCCGGTATTTGGGAGTTGCATAATCTCATAGTCATAAGAACATGTATAAGTCATGAAGAAAGCAATAGCAGTAAAGAAACGATCAAGTGCTAAGCTAATGGAATGGGTCAAGTCAATCACATCATTCTCCTAATGATGTGATCCCATTGATCAAATAACAACTCATGTCTATGGTTAGGAAACTTAACCTTCTTTGATCAATGAGCTAGTCAAGTAGAGGCATACTAGTGACACTATGTTTGTCTATGTATTCACACATGTATTATGTTTCCGGTTAATACAATTCTAGCATGAATAATAAACATTTATCTTGAAATAAGGAAATAAATAATAACTTTATTATTGCCTCTAGGGCTTATTTCCTTCAGTCTCCCACTTGCACTAGAGTCAATAATCTAGATTACACAGTAATGATTTAAACACCCATGGAGCCTTGGTGTTGATCATGTTTTGCTCGTGGAAGAGGCTTAGTCAACGGGTCTGCAACATTCATATCCGTATGTATCTTGCAAATCTCTATGTCTCCCACCTGGACTTGATCCCAAATGGAGTTGAAGCGTCTCTTGATGTGCTTGGTTCTCTTGTGAAATCTGGATTCCTTTGCCAAGGCAATTGCACTAGTATTGTCACAAAAGATTTTCATTGGACCCGATGCACTAGGTATGAGACCTAGATTGGATATGAACTCCTTCATCCAGACTCCTTCATTCGTTGCTTCCGAAGAAGCAATGTACTCCGCTTCACATGTAGATCCCGCCACGACACTCTCTTTAGAACTGCTCCAACTGACAGCTCCACTGTTTAATATAAACACGTATCCGGTTTGCGATTTAAAATCATCCGGATCAGTGTCAAAGCTTGCATCAACGTAACCATTTACGATGAGCTCTTTGTTACCTCCATAAACGAGAAACATATCCTTGGTCCTTTTCAGGTACTTCATGATGTTCTTGACTTCTGTCCAGTGATCCACTCCTGGATTACTTTGGTACCTCCCTGCTAGGCTAATAGCAAGGAACACATCAGGTCTGGTACACAACATTGCATACATGATAGAGCCTATGGCTGAAGCATAGGGAACACTTTTCATTTTCTCTCTATCTTCTGCAGTGGTCGGGCATTGAGTCTTACTCAACTTCACACCTTGTAACACAAGCAAGAACCCTTTCTTAGCTTGATCCATTTTGAACTTCTTGAAAACTTTATCAAGGTATGTGCTTTCTGAAAGTCCAATTAAGCGTCTTGATCTATCTCTATAGATCTTGATGCCCAATATATAAGCAGCTTCACCGAGGTCTTTCATTGAAAAACTTTTATTCAAGTATCCTTTTATGTTGTCCAGAAATTCTATATCATTTCCAATCAACAATATGTCATCCACATATAATATTAGAAATGCTACAGAGCTCCCACTCACTTTCTTGTAAATACAGGCTTCTCCAAAAGTTTGTATAAAACCATATGCTTTGATCACACTATCAAAACGTTTATTCCAACTCCGAGATGCTTGCACCAGTCCATAAATGGATCGCTGGAGCTTGCACACTTTGTTAGCTCCCTTTGGATCGATAAAACCTTTAGGTTGCATCATACACAACTCTTCTTCCAGAAATCCATTCAGGAATGCATTCTTTACATCCATTTGCCAAATTTCATAATCATAAAATGCGGCAATTGCTAACATGATTCGGATGGACTTAAGCATCGGTACGGGTGAGAAGGTCTCATCATAGTCAACTCCCTGAACTTGTTGAAAACCGTTTGCAACAAGTCGAGCTTTGTAGACAGTAACATTACCGTCAGCGTCTGTCTTCTTCTTGAAGATCCATTTGTTCTACATGGCTTGTCGATCATCGGGCAAGTCAACCAAAGTCCACACTTTGTTCTCATACATGGATCCCATCTCAGACTTCATGGCCTCAAGCCATTTTGCAGAATCTGGGCTCATCATCGCTTCTTCATAGTCCGTAGGTTCGTCATGGTCAAGTAACATGACCTCCAGAACTGGATTACCGCACCACTCTGGTGCGGATCTTGCTCTGGTTGACCTACGAGGTTCGGTAGTAACTTGATCTGAAGTTTCATGATCATCATCATTAGCTTCCTCACTAATTGGTGTAGATGTCATAGGAACTGGTTTATGTGAAGAACTACTTTCCAATAAGGGAGCAGGTACAGTTACCTCATCAAGGTCTAATTTCCTCCCACTCACTTCTTTCGAGAGAAACTCCTTCTCTAGAAAGGATCCATTCTTAGCAACGAATATCTTGCCTTCGAATCTGTGATAGAAGGTATACCCAATAGTTTCCTTTGGGTATCGTATGAAGACACATTTCTCCTATTTGGGTTCGAGCTTATCAGGTTGAAGCTTTTTCACATAAGCATCGCAGCCCCAAACTTCAAGAAATGACAACTTTGGTTTCTTGCCAAACCACAATTCATAAGGTGTCATCTCAACAGATTTTGATGGTGCCCTATTTAACGTGAATGCAGCCGTCTCTAAAGCATAACCCCAAAATGATAGCGGTAAATCAGTAAGAGACATCATAGATCGCACCATATCTAGTAAAGTATGATTACAACGTTCGGACACACCATTATGCTGTGGTGTTCCGGGAGGCGTGAGTTGCGAAACTATTCTGCATTGTTTCAAATGTAGGCCAAACTAGTAACTCAAATGTTCTCCTCCACGGTCAGATCACAGAAACTTTATTTTCTTGTTACGATGATTTTCCACTTCACTCTGAAATTCTTTGAACTTTTCAAATGTTTTAGACTTATGTTTCATTAAGTAGATATACCCATATCTGCTCAAATCATCTGTGAAGGTGAGAAAATAACGATACCCGCCGCGAGCCTCAATATTCATCGGACCACATACATCAGTATGTATGATTTCCAACAAATCTGTTGCTCGCTCCATAGTTCCGGAGAACGGCGTTTTAGTCATCTTGCCCATAAGCCATGGTTCGCAAGTACCAAGTGATTCCAAAAGTCCATCGGTATGGAGTTTCTTCATGTGTTTTATACCAATATGACCCAAACGGCAGTGCCACAAATAAGTTGCACTATCATTATCAACTCTGCATATTTTGGCTTCAACATTATGAATATGTGTATCACTACTATCGAGATTCAACAAGAATAGACCACTCTTTAAGGGTGCATGACCATAAAAGATATTACTCATATAAATAGAACAACCATTATTCTCAGATTTAAATGAATAACCGTCTCACATCAAACAAGATCCAGATATAATGTTCATGCTTAACGTTGGCACCAAATAACAATTATTTAGGTCTAAAACTAATCCCGAAGGTAGATGTAGAGGTAGTGTGCCGACGGCGATCACATCGACTTTGGAACCATTTCCCACGCGCATCGTCACCTCGTCCTTAGTCAGTCTTCGCTTAATCCATAGTCCCTGTTTCGAGTTGCAAATATTAGCAACAGAGCCAGTATCAAATACCCAGGTGCTACTGCGAGCTTTGGTAAGGTACACATCAATAACATGTATATCACATATACCTTTGTTCACTTTGCCATCCTTCTTATCCGCCAAATACTTGGGGCAATTCCGCTTCCAGTGACCAGTCTGTTTGCAGTAGAAGCACTCAGTCTCAGGCTTAGGTCCAGACTTGGGTTTCTTCTTCTGAGAAACAACTTTTTTGCCGTTCTTCTTGAAGTTCCCCGTCTTCTTCCCTTTGCCCTTTTTCTTGAAACGGGTGGTCTTATTGACCATCAACACTTGATGCTCCTTCTTGATTTCTACCTCCGCAGCCTTTAGCATCGTGAAGAGCTCGGGAATAGTCTTATTCATACCTTGCATATTATAGTTCATCACAAAGCTTTTGTAGCTTGGTGATAGTGATTGAAGAACTCTGTCAATGACACTATCAACAGGAAGATTAACTCCTATTTGAGTCAAGTGATTATGATACCCAGACATTTTGAGTATATGCTCACTGACAGAACTATTCTCCTCCATCTTGCAGGTATAGAACTTATTGGAGACTTCATATCTCTCAATCCGGGCACTTGCTTGAAATATTAACTTCAACTCCTGGAACCTCTCATATGCTCCATGACGTTCAAAACATCGTTGAAGTCCCGGTTCTAAGCCGTAAAGCATGGCACCCTGAACTATTGAGTAGTCATCAGCTTTACTCTGCCAAACGTTCTTAACGTTGTCAGCAGCATCTGCAGCAGGCCTGGCACCCAGCGGTGCTTCCAGGACGTAATTCTTCTGTGCAGCAATGAGGATAATCCTCATGTTACGGACCTAGTCCATGTAATTGCTACCATCATCTTTCAACTTTGCTTTCTCAAGGAACGCATTAAAATTCAACGGAACAACAGCACGGGCCATCTATCTACAACAACATAGATAAGCAAAATACTATCAGGTACTAAGTTCATGATAAATTTAAGTTCAATTAATCATATTACTTAAGAACTCCCACTTAGATAGACATCCCTCTAAGTGGTCACGTGATCCATATCAACTAAACCATAACCGATCATCATGTGAAATGGAGTAGTTTTCAATGGTGAACATCACTATGTTGATCATATCTACTATATGATTCACGCTCGACCTTTCGGTCTCAGTGTTCCGAGGCCATATCTGCATATGCTAGGCTCGTCAAGTTTAACCCGAGTATTCTGCGTGTGCAAAACTGGCTTGCACCCGTTGTAGATGGATGTAGAGCTTATCACACCCGATCATCACGTGGTGTCTCGACATCACGAACTTTGGCAACGGTGCATACTCAGGGAGAAGACTTTTATCTTGAAATTTAGTGAGAGATCATCTTATAATGCTACCGTCAAACAAAGCAGAATAAGATACATAAAGGATAAACATCACATGCAATCAATATAAGTGATATGATATGGCCATCATCATCTTCTGCTTGTGATCTCCATCTCCGGAGCACCGTCATGATCACCACCGTAACCGGCGCGACACCTTGATCTCCATCGTAGCATCGTTGTCGTCTCGCCAACTATTGCTTCTGCGACTATCGCTACCGCTTAGTGACTAAGTAAAGTAATTACAGGGCGATTGCATTGCATACAATAAAGCGACAACCATATGGTTCCTGCCAGTTGCCGACAACTCCATTACAAAACATGATCATCTCATACAATAAATATAGCATCATGTCTTGACCATATCACATCACAACATGCCCTGCAAAAACAAGTTAGACGTCCTCTACTTTGTTGTTGCAAGTTTTATGTGGCTGCTACGGGCTGAGCAAGAACCGTTCTTACCTACGCATCAAAACCACAACGATAGTTCGTCAAGTTGGTGTTATTTTAACCTTCTCAAGGACCGGGCGTAGCCACACTCGGTTCAACTAAAGTTGGAGAAACTCACACCCGCCAACCACCTGTGTGCAAAGCACGTCAGTAGAACCAGTCTCGCGTAAGTGTACGCGTAATGTCGGTCCGGGCCGCTTCATCCAACAATATCGCCGAACCAAAGTATGACATGCTGGTAAGCAGTATGACTTGTATCGCCCACAACTCATTTGTGTTCTACTCGTGCATATAACATCTACGCATAAAACCTGGCTCGGATGCCACTATTGGGGAACGTAGTAATTTCAAAAAAATTCCTACGCACACGCAGGATCATGGTGATGCATAGCAACGAGAGGGGACAGTGTCGTCCACGTACCCTCGTAGACCATTAAGCGGAAGCATTATGACAACGCGGTTGATGTAGTCGTAAGTCTTCACGATCGACCGATCCTCGGTACTGAACGGCACCTCCGCGTTCAGCACACGTTCAGCTCGGTGACGTCCCGCGAACTCACAATCCACTAGAGCTCGGGGAAGAATTTCGTCAGCACGACAGCGTGGTGACGATGTTGATGAAGCTACCGTGGCAGGGCTTCGCCTAAACACCGCTATAGTATGACCGAGGTGGATTATGGTGGAGAGGGCACCGCACACGGCTGGGAGAGATCTTTGTGAACAACTTGTGTGTCTAGAGGTGCCCCCCTGCCCCTGTATATAAAGGAGCAAGGGGGAGGTCGGCCGGCCCTTGTTGGCGTGCCTAGGAGTACTCCTACTAGGAGGGGGAAAGGCAGGGAGAGAAAGAGAAGGAAAGGGGGGCTCCGCCCCCCTTCTCCTAGTCCAATTCGGACAAGGGGAAGGGGCGCGCTGCCTGCCCTAGGCCGGCCCCTCTCTCTTTCCCTTATGGCCCAACAAGGCCCATTAGTCCCCGGGGGGTTCCGGTAACCCCTCCGGTACTCCGGTAAAATCCCGATTTCACACGGAACTATTCCGATGTCCAAATGTAGGCTTCCAATATATCAATCTTTATGTCTCGACCATTTCGAGACTCCTCGTCATGTCCGTGATCACATCCGGGACTCCGAACCACCTTCAGTACATCAAAACATATAAACTCATAAAACTGATCGTCACAGAACTTTAAGCGTGCGGACCGTACGGGTTCGAGAACTATGTAGACATGACCGAGACACGTCTCCGGTCAATAACCAATAGTGGAACCTGGATGCTCATATTGGTTCCTACATATTCTACGAAGATCTATCTCGGTCAAACCGCACAACACTATACGTTGTTCTCTTTGTCATCGGTATGTTACTTGCCCGAGATTTGATCGTCGGTATCCAATACCTAGTTCAATCTCATTACCGGCAAGTCTCTTTACTCGTTCCGTAATACATCACCCCGTAACTAACTCATTAGTTATCATGCTTGCAAGGCTTATAGTGATGTGTATTACCGAGAGGGCCCATAGATACCTCTTGACAATTGGAGTGACAAATCCTAATCTTGATCTATGACAACTTAACAAATACCATCTGAGACACCTGTAGAGCACCTTTATAATCACCCAGTTACGTTGTGACATTTGGTAGCACACAAAGTGTTCCTCCGGTATTTGGGAGTTGCATAATCTCATAGTCATAAGAACATGTATAAGTCATGAAGAAAGCAATAGTAGTAAACAAACGATCAAGTGCTAAGCTAACGGAATGGGTCAAGTCAATCACATCATTCTCCTAATGATGTGATCCCATTGATCAAATAACAACTCATGTCTATGGTTAGGAAACTTAACCATCTTTGATCAATGAGCTAGTCAAGTAGAGGCATACTAGTGACACTATGTTTGTCTATGTATTCACACATGTATTATGTTTCCGGTTAATACAATTCTAGCATGAATAATAAACATTTAAATAATAACTTTATTATTGCCTCTAGGGCATATTTCCTTCAGAAAGGGGGATACACAGCAAGCTCTGCTTACAAAATGCATTTCCAGGGCCGGCATACTTCAGAGTTTGATAGCATCATATGGAAAACTTGAGCTCCAGGGAAGATCAAGATGTTTTTTGGCTACTACTGCAAGACCGAGTCTGGTCCAACGACAGACTCCAACACCGGGGCTGGCCAAATGGCTATTTCTGCCAACTCTGCCACAGAAATCTTGAAACAAGCAAGCACATATTTTGGGAATGCCCCAAGGCATGGAGCGTGTGGCAACAGGTGGCATCATGGCGCGGCTGCTCCACCTTCACGCCGAAGGATGAGTGGCGCCAGAAGAAGCCACTGCTGATCATCAGAGAAATCATCAACAAGGCAGTGCCAAGGGAAAGAAAAGGAACAAAAACCATGCTGCTGGCAGCATGCGGGGAGATCTGGCAAGAACGGAATAAAAGCACTTTCCAAAACAAGACAGCCTCCACCTCTACATTGTGAGGGAATTAAGGAACTCATTGGAGTTATGGAGACTTGCTGGAGCGAACTGTATTGAGAGCCCCTTCGGGGAACCACCGTGAGATTTTTGGTTTCTAGATGCCTTTTTTATGTTCTCTTTTTTTCTTCCTTGGTCCCTGACCATCCGACATCTTTTTGTTATCACCATGTTCTCCCTGCTATGAATCAATGAAATAGCCAGCAATTGCTGGACATTTTTCAGAAGCTGTTTGTGGGTACGAAGCACCAAAGAACGAAAGGTAGTGTCATGCGAACGATCATGGAAGGCACGGTTAGTGTTTAAATCATCGCCAAATGTACAAACGAACAATATTACTAGTGCGCACAACTCAAAAGAAAATATTAATAGTTATTAGAAGTCAGAATAATTAGAATTTGAAAGGCATGGAGTTTTTGTTCCCGAGCTCAAATGCATCCTCATGAGCACTAAAATTGAAAAATAGTAAACAAATTAAAAAAATGATTTTTTGGCAACAAACATTGTTGAATGTTCTACATATGTGCAAATTAATGTGAAAAAAATAAATTCCTAATGTTCTCGGCTAACCCTTCAAAAAGACTATTTATGAAAGCATTTTGAAGTGCAGATTTCCTTTTTTTTCCAGACCTTCACGAATGTGATTTCATCACAAAAATTTACACGCATAAAGAAAACTAAGCAATCTTTGTTGTAAAAAAGTCATTTATTTATTTATTTATTCTTTTGATTTCACAGTTTACGGAGGGTCATTTGAGCTCGGGACTAGATGGGCACTTTCAGAATTTGCTTCCGCTCTGCAAAGATTCCAGGATCTTGCTACAGAGATCATGACCCGCAGCCTGAAAGACATGGCCACCGATAGTGGGACATCGAAGCAGAGATGAGTTCGGCGGATTGGGGCTGCTACGGGTGAGAGTTGTGATGCGTGGAGATGTTATGACCATCTCAGCTCACACTCTGTCCTCCCTTCTCCTTTTGTAAAGGACAAATTTCCCCTCCCTTTCAACTTTTCAAATCCACGGAAATTTCAGCCTATCAGTTTTCGAATAGAGGTAGAGAAATAATATTCTTTGTTTACTATTCCCTCCGTCCCATAATGTAAAACATTTTTTGACATTGCACTAGCGTCAAAAACCGTCTTACATTATGGGACGGAGGGAGTACTATCTCCGTAACTAGATATAATACGTTTTTGTAGTTCAAATTAGTACATTAGCGCGCAGGCATGGAAGTTATGGCGGATGGTTGGATAATTTTTGGATCAAAAAATGACAGAGAGGAATGTAAGCAATTCACCACACAAAAACAGGAATAGAAGAGAAGATTTCCAGATTGCCACTCCATTTGTAGTAGATCACAGGATAAAAACTACAGCTGCCCCAGCAACTAAGGCCCTGCTTGCATCCTCGTTTTCCTTCCACTTACACCCGTAAAAATTGCAGATATCCGTCCATCGTTTTGCTTTACAGCCTGAAATAACTCTTGGCCGGTAAATTACACCCGGAAATTTAATACACACGTATTAAATTACATCCATACCAAGTGCGGCCTAATAAACAGGAAATAATACTACATTAGTTGCAATCGCTGGAGTGAACCTCTCATCATTTTTCTATTTCTGTGAACATCAAAATGCGAGCTGGATACGAATATAGAGGGTATGCTGGTGAATCTCGAAGCCAGGTTCTTTCTTTCAGCTGGCGAGTGGGTGACTCTGGACACAGTGTCAGCAAAATAAGGAAAGACTATCTGCTAAGCAGCACAGTGACGAAGACTGAAGAGCAATGAACTTCACATGAAAACACTACACATTTATGCACATCAAAATGGTTTTGTTTAATGGGGAGCAAAACATCCAGGGCTAGCTTTCCCTTAAAACAGCCAAGATGAGAAGCGACTCCAAGGTACATGTCCATTTTGCTGAAAATACTGACACTGCATTTTTTTAACGGAGGCAAAAGATTTGCCTCATCGATTAAATTAGAGGAGAATAGATTTACAGAGTGTTACAAAAGTCCGAGAAAACGGCATGACAATTACTCGCGTAATACAATTGTCCCTAATTTCTTGGGCCCCGCTGTAACTCAAAGGTTGGCCTCGTCAAGAATAAGCTTTAGGAGGATTGGCGGTGGCGCGCTCTTGTGGCGGAACACTCTAGAATTCCTTTCATTCCATAATGTCCAGGACACTAACATGGTAAGAGAGGCCATGGCACCTTGATGAGGGTTGCTGGAGTTGGTTCGTCTATCCCACCACTCTAAAAAGGGTCTCGCAAGGTGCCAGCTATTAGTGTCCAAGCTCTTGCTCCTGCATGCAAAGGGGGCAGAGGCCGCAATTGGCCCAACCACGTCGCTCTAGCCGGTCCGTGGTCCAAATCCTATCTTACAACGCTAGCCAAGTGAAAATTTTGACTTTTGGTGGCGTCCACACCTTCCAGACCATGAAGTCCATTGCGGAGAGCGTCAAACCAAGGAACTGCGCCTTGTACGCGGTCGACGCCGAGTAAAGACCATCCGTAGAGTGTTTCCATATGATGTCATCTTCGGCGTGCTCATGAAACTGGAAGTCATGAATGAGCATCCAAAGAGTAAAAAATTCACGGACGTGGTGGCCAGTGATGACGGTGTCTCGACTGATCTTCAGCATCCAAGCATTCTGACACTGCATATCTTGCTGCTAAAAAGAGTTGAACATCTTCCAATTCTTGAGCGACATGTTCCCAGCTGCTACTTCCTGCTTCAGGAACATGTGACGGTTCTTCGCTATAGTGCTAGACCAGCTTCAATCACAACTACTGTAACGCCCCGAGACTGTTGCACCAGGTGTCTTCTAGTTATTCGCGTTGTTTCCTTGTCATTTGCTTGTGTGTCATGCTTTTCATATCATGTCATCATGTGCATCGCATTTGCATACATGTTCGTCTCATGCATCCGAACATTTTCCCCGTTGTCCGTTTTGCATTCCGGCGCTCCTTTGTCCTCCGGCGTCCTCCTTTTGCCTTTTTCGTGTGCGGGTGTTAAACGTTCTCGGATTGGACCGAGACTTGCCAAGCAGCCTTGTTTCACTACCGGTAGACCGCCTGTCAAGCTTCGTGCCATTTGGACTTCGTTTGATACTCCAACGATTAACCGAAGAACCGTAAAGGCCTCGTGTGTGTTGCAGCCCAACACCCTTTCAATGTGGCCCAAAACCCACCTAAACCCCCTCCATCCTCTCGGTCGTTAGATCACGATCGCGTGGCCGAAAACCGCACCTCATTTGGACTCTCCTAGCTCCCTCTACCTATAAATATATGATCCCTCCAAAAATTCGCGGATGAAACCCTAGCCCCGCTCCTCCGCGCCGCCGGACATGTCCTTCCTGCGCCGGACACGTCTAGCCGCCACCTCACTCCGTCCAATCAGGAGATGTTAGGCATCACTTAAGTCTTCTCGTCTGTGTGATCTGAAGACTTATTACACTTGAGGACTGTGAATCCTCCAGCCGGTTAGGCGTCGCATTCTGAGCATCCAAGAGTCATTGTGGATTGTCGGTGAACGAAGTCTATGAAGGTTTGGGAGTCTACCTTGAAGACTTACCAGAGTGATTGGGCGAGGTCTGTGTGACCTTAGCTCAAGGGGAATACGGTGAGGACTGGGTGTCCTGAGCTGCGTGTTCAGGACTGGGTGTCCGGGACTGTGTGTCCTCAGGTTTAAATACCTAGCCGCCCTAACCAGATGTACAGTTGTCACAGCAACTGGAACTGGTCCAACAAATCATTGTCTTCAACAAGTCACTGGTTTCATCCTTCCCTTCCCTTTACTTCGCCGGATTCGGCCGGTTGGACGAGATCAACCGGTCCGACGAACCAAACGAGCCTCCGCGTCCTGGATCTCGTCGTCCCGCACCGCTCCATCCCGTTAACTTCTCGGAGGGGTATAATTTTGACTAAGTCCCCAGATCTGCTACATTTTCAAACATACTTCATCATGCCATAACTTTGCACCCGTGGCTTCGTTTTGGGCGTGTAGCATATCAGATTGTTCGTCTCGATGTGTGCTTCATTTCATTCCATTGCACCATGTTCATTTGAGCTCATTTCGATGCCCTAAATGTTGTTGCAAGAGTGCTATGTAATGTTAGTTTTAGATTCTTATGAGAATTTGGACATTTGTCATTTTTGCCATGATTAGTGTGTGCCTCCTATGAACTTGAGCCCTACATGTGTCTCGAAGTATGCCATGCCATCTTTACAGGGGTGTATGCCATGTATTTTTGTGATCTTTGTGGTGACTAGCACAAGCATGCAAAGTAGCTCTCGTATGTCGTCAAGAACGGCGTTCCCAAGGCTGGAGAAGGTGTCACTGCTGCTGACGTCAAGAAGTTCGTTCAACTGGACTCTACTTCCAAGAATATCATTTGTGGTCATCTGACCAAAGGACAGTATGGCCGCGTGAGTGCTTTGGAAACATCTAAGCTAGTCTGGGACTGGCTCTCCAAGGTCAACGAAGGCGTCTCAACCCAGAGAGATCAGAGAATCAATGTCCTTCGCAACCTCTTCAACCGCTTCAAGAGAAATGACAATGAGAATGTCCAGCGCACATTTGATCGACTCACTGACATCACGAATGAGCTTCAAGCCCTCGGCGCTACTGAGATCACCAAGCATGAAGTCGTCAAGACACTCCTGAGATCACTTGACAGTTCGTTTGACACCCTAGCCCTGATGATTCAAGAACGTCCTAATTTCAGGACACTTGATCCGTCTGACATACTTGAGAGGCTCAACACACATGAGTTTCAGCTTTCTGCGAAAAGAGATATCTACGGTCCCAACTATGGGCGAACTCGAGCCTTGAAGGCAAAAGCTGTCTCCACATCTGAAGAAGAATCCGACAGCAGTACTGATGATCCTGAAGACATTGGAAAGGAGCTTGCTATGCTTGTGAAGAAGTTCCAAAAATTCACCAAGAAGAAAGGCTTCAGAAAGTCTTCACGATCAAGCTCAAGGAATGATGAAGCTTCTGCTTATGATACAAGAAAAGATCATGCCACAAGTGCAAGAAACCTGGCCACTACATCTCTGAGTGTCCGCAGTGGGACAATGAGAACAAGAAGAAGAAGAAGAGCAAGGAGTATGACTCTGACGACAAGAAGAAGAAGAAATACTCAAAGTCTTCTTCCAAGTCTTCATCACACAAGAAGAGCTCATCTGGCAAGGCCCGTGCGTTTGTTGGCAAGGAAATGGATTCAGAGGACAAGTCTGCTTCTGAGGAGGCGGAGGTGGAGTCTGAGGAGGAGTCCGATTCTAGTGTTGCGAGTCTGGCTACAGCATACGTTGCCAAGTCCATCTTCAACACTGAAGACAACGACTTCATCACCGACACCGATGCAAATGACAAGGACTACTCCGCTCCTACCTACTGCTTCATGGCACGTGGTGCCAAGGTAAACACACGCACTACTCACTATCAAACATCTAGTGAAGATGACTCTGATTGTGATTCCAAACCCAGCTACAAAACACTTGCTAAAATTGCAACTGAACAACAGAAAGCTATGGAACATATTCAAAAACTGTTAGACAAAAGCGATGATCTGCTAGACGCTGAAATGACTCGATCTCAGTCCTTAATTGAAGACATAAAAATCTTCATGTTAAGCATGAGGAACTTGAAAGTTGTCATGAAACGCTCTCAACAACTCATGAAAGGCTTTCCTATGATTATCTTCAAAGGAAGCAAGATCTTGAGAAATTGAGAGCGGCTCATGAAGATCTTCAAAAGGAAAACGAGTCACTTCGCGCCAAACAAATCAGTTCCGCTCAGGAAGGATTTGAACCACCATGTCTTAAATGCATTGAGCGTGATAATGCTACTTCTGTTGCTGAATGTTCTACTGCTGCTACTGTTGCAATATCTTCAACTGTTGATGTGGGAACTAACCCCTCTGCTGAGGATACCATGTCAGTTATTGCTGATGAGAATGCTAGGTTGAAGACACTGCTTGAAACAGGGATGTACAAAGTCTCAAAGGGCATCAGACACTATGTGATGTCCTCAAAAGGCAGATCCTGAACCGAAACCCTAGGAAAGAGGGTGTTGGGTTCGAAAGGAAAATGAATCCTGATGGCTCTTACTGGAAACCTGAGCAGTACCCCAAAACCACATGGGTTGCTGCAAAGGAACCTTCAGCGGATCCATCCACCCTATCTGGCTTCACTTGTGCTAATCCCATCATTATTGATGAATCCTTTGATGCAAACTATAAACTGTTTAAGAATCAGAATGGTGAAGTGTTTGCCAGGTATATTGGTACTAACTGCAGGAATGGACCGCCTATGAAGAAGATCTGGGTGCCGAAAAGGTGTTTGGAGAATCTTCCTGTGAATGTCATCATGACACCGCAGGTGAAGAAGACAAACCCCAGACCACAGGCTTCATACGGTCCAAAGGATTCATACAGACAGAGGATTCACCTGAGTCACACTAACGCAAATGTTTTGCAGGGAAGCCATACTCAGGCCTATGAATATGAGCACGGTTCATCAAACCGCCATGTTCATAAGACCAAGAACTATTCTGCTTATTCTTATGAGTACTATTGTCCTCCTGCAAGACTTTTTGCTAGGGCTCCAAAGCCAAAGTTCTCAGATGCTGCACTTAGACTTATTGCTTCTAAGCCACCCTTGAAGATGTGGGTGGTTAAGAAAGCTTAACTCTCTTTTGCAGGGAAGGGTCTCCAGCAGAAAAACAAAATCGTCTGACGCTATTGCTAGGGACCTTAAAAATCTTGTAGGGCGCAAGATCAAATGCCCGAATGGTCTTATTATGTACTTTATTCCTGAATTGCTTGCTACTCGCCCTATCAGTCCAAATCTCGATCTAAGCTTTCATAACCCACTGGTTCGTCAAATGTTTTTGCTTCATAATTCTCTTCGTGAAGCCTATCCCCCTAACTGCATTGTAGGGTACGACACCAGTAGCTTCAGAATGGATTATTGATAGTGGGTGTACCAATCACATGACTGGCAAGCGAAGCCTTCTCATGGACTCAACTTTACGACCATCTGACAAAAGTCACATCACATTTGCTGACACTGGTAAAAGCAAGGTATTGGGTCTAGGTAGAGTTGCAATCTCAAAGGATCAACACATGGATAAAGTCATGCTTGTTGAATCCCTTGGCTTCAACTTAATGTCTGTCTCAATGCTTTGCGATTTAAACATGATTGTGATGTTTGGAAAATATCGTTGTCTTGTTCTAATGGAATCTGACAAGTCTCTAGTGTTTGAAGGGTATAGGAAGATGATTTGTACGTGGTAGATTTCTCAGTAGGACCACAGCTTGCCGTATGTCTTCTGGAAAAAGCTTCAGAATGCTAGCTCTGGCATCGAAGACTAGGGCATGCTGGCATGAGGAACCTGCACACCCTTGCAAAGAAGAAGCATGTCATAGGCATCGAAGGCGTCAAGTTCAAGAAAGATCACTTATGTGGTGCCTGTGAAGCAGGAAAGATGACGAGGGCCAAGCATCCCTCGAAGACAATCATGACAACAACTCGACCCTTCGAACTGCTCCACATGGATCTTTTCGGTCCCACTCATTACTCAACTCTTACTACTACTGCTTGTCTCTATGTCTTTGTCATTGTTGATGATTATTCTAGATATACTTGGGTGCATATAATCCTCTACAAGACCGAAGTGCGGGATGTCTTCAGACGCTTCGCCAATCGAGCAATGAACAACTATGGCGCCAAGATAAAGCACATCATAAGTGACAATGGCACTGAATTCAAGAACACTGGCCTTGATACATATCTTGATACTTTGGGAATCACACATGAATTCTCAGCTCCGTACACGCCACAGCAGAATGGCATTGTCGAACGCAAGAACAGAACACTGATTGAGATGGCCCGAACGATGCTTGATGAATACAAGACTCCAAGAAAATTCTGGCCTGAAGCCATTGATACCACATGCCATACAATCAATCGTGTTTATCTTCACAAACTTCTGAACAAGACATCTTATGAGCTCCTTACTGGCAAGAAGCCAAATGTCAGTTACTTCAGAGTATTTGGCGCCAGGTGCTGGATCAAGGATCCACATCACACTTCAAAATTTGCACCAAAAGCACATGAGGGTTTTATGCTTGGATATGGAAAGGATTCGCACTCCTACATAGTCTTCAATCTCTTTCATTATAAAGTGGTTGAAACAGTGGATGTGCGGTTCGATGAGACTAACGGCTCACAAAGAGAGCACCTGCCAAATGTGCTAGATGAAGTTCCATCGAGTGAATCAATCAAACTTATGGGAACTGGAGAAAATATACCCTCTGAAGCTCAACCTGAAGAGGAACTTATCATCTCCGCACCTGATCAACCTGAAGACAATGCTCAGCCTGAAGACAATCCCTCTAACAATGACAATGATCAGCAAGAGCAAAATCTTCGCCCTGTACATCCTCGTGTTGCCAATGAAGTGCAGATTGAGAGAATAATTGATAGCATAAATGCACCCGGTCCGCTCACTCGTTCAAGGGCAACACAGCTAGCAAATTTCTGTGGGCACTTCACATTCGTCTCAATAACAGAACCCAAGAAAGTTGAAGAAGCCTTCATGGAACCTGAATGGATTCAAGCTATGCAAGAAGAGCTTCAACAGTTTGAGCTGAATAATGTATGGGAACTGGTTAAGCGTCCTGATTCTCGGAAGCACAATATAATAGGCACCAAATGGATATATCGCAACAAGCAAGATGAGCATGGTCAAGTTGTCAGAAACAAAGCTCGCCTCGTTGCTCAAGGATATACTCAATTTGAAGGGATTGACTTCGATGAAACATTTGCTCCTGTGGCTCGACTTGAAGCCATACGCATACTGCTGGCCTATGCAAATCATCATAACATACTTCTATATCAAATGGATGTGAAGAGCGCTTTTCTCAATGGCAAGATTGAAGAAGAAGTGTATGTTGCACAACCGCCTGGCTTTGAAGATCCAAAACATCCTGACATGGTATACAAGCTCAACAAGGCACTATATGGCCTCAAACAGGCCCCTCGGGCTTGGTATGACACACTCAAATACTTCTTGAAGAGCAAAGGCTTCACACCTGGTTCCCTCGACCCCACGCTCTTCACGAAGACATATGATGGTGAACTGTTTGTGTGCCAAATATATGTGGATGACATTATCTTCGGCTGCACCAATCAGAAATATAGTGAAGAATTTGGATATATGATGCAAGAGCAATACCAGATGTCCATGATGGGAGAGCTGAAGTTCTTCCTTGGTCTTCAAATACGACAGCAATGCAATGGCATCTTTATATCTCAAGAGAAGTATCTCAAAGATTGCCTGAAGAAGTTCGGTATGCAAGACTGCAAAGGCTTCACGACGCCAATGCTAGCCAAACATCATCTGGGTCCCGACGACAATGGTAAAGAGTTTGATCAAAAGGTATACAGCTCCATGATTGGTTCTTTACTTTATCTATGTGCATCTAGGCGAGATATTATGCTTAGTGTTTGCATGTGTGCTCGGTTCCAAGCGACACCAAAGGAATCGCATCACTTAGCTATGAAGCGAATTCTTCGATATTTGGCTTACACCCCAACTCTAGGATTATGGTATCCAAAGGGCTCAGAGTTTGATCTGGTTGGATTCTCGGATGCTTATTATGCTGGTGACAAGGTGGACCACAAGTCTACATCAGGCACATGTCATTTTCTGGGACGATCACTTGTATGTTGGTCTTCAAAGAAGCAGAACTGTGTATCTCTCTCCACTGCTGAATCTGAATACATTGCTGCTGGATCTTGCTGGGCTCAGCTTCTGTGGATGAAGCAAACACTCGAAGACTATGGCATTCATCTGACGCAAGTGCCACTCTACTGCGACAACGAAAGCGCCATCAAGATTGCCAACAACCCAGTTCAGCACTCGAAGACAAAGCACATTGAGATTCGTCATCACTTTCTCAGAGATCATGTTGTGAAGGAAGATATTGATATCATACACGTCAACACTGAAGAGCAATTGGCAGATATCTTCACCAAGCCCTTGGATGAGAAAAGATTTTGCAAGTTACGGTGTGAGCTAAATATCTTGGAATCCTCAAATGTCCTGTGATCAGGCACACATCCTAACACTTATGCATATTGATGACTTAGATGTGCAACACACGAAGTAAAGTATATCTTCAATCAATGAAGACATGCATTCTAAGTGTGAATACATTAATGAGGAATTTGACTTCGGAGCGCCACGATAATTGTGCGCCGTGTCTGGGTCTAATACTTCCTATACGGTGGGTCACGCCACCACCAAAATGTTCTGTTTGAAGTGTTTCACTCATGGCGTTACATTTGCTATGTCTTCACATTTGGTTTGGCTTCAATCTCAACATTCATGATTATCTTCACTACGATGATTATATATGTATACTAGTGTTCTGTCCTCTACAGCATTCACTTATAGCTATGTCTTCTTGTTGAATCTTTTGAACTAAGTGAATGTGATCGGACCCTAACCTCTCTATGCTTTCTATCTCAAACTCTATCTCTCCAAATCATATGCATTCTTTTGAAACTGTCAAATGTCTTCTCTGCGTCCTTGTCAGCAGAAGATACAGAGACAAACATTAAGTCCGCTTTCAATGCTAATTCCTTCACCTGAAACCCGGAGAAGTGGGAACGACCACCCGACAATCCAGGCGTGCGTGGAACGTGGAATAACCTCCGATATGCTGCATGATGGCCACGTGTTCCACAGATGTGAATCGCCAGGGGCACCTGTGTAATAACACTGAGCCGCCCCTGTCCCTATAAATACACGCCACACCATAGTCATTATCTCTTCTTCCACTCTCGCACGAACCCTAGCGCCACCGCTAGCCCTCGACGACGCTGGCGACGAAGCGCTTAGCTGCCGCAACCTCTCCGGCGCCGTTTTCACGCCGACCGCGGACATCATCTTCTCCGCCATCGCCGTAGGTGTCCTCCGTCACCAAGTTAGAGCACGGACGATCGGACTGCTCGGCCTCCTCTTCCACTCCGTCTAGCAGTTCTACGTGTGGTAAATAAAACTTCCTTTTTACGGCCCCTTTGATCCTATAGATTCGTCACTTTCTACCACAAGTGGTTTTTGTTCACACATGTTGGATCCACTTCATACTGCATCTCATAATATGCCTAGTATATTCACTTATGCTTCACAAAGTAGTTAGATTCCTCACTTGTACTGATCCATGGATTCGTACAAATCTGAAACCAACTCCTTATCTATGAGTGAATGTCTTCGCACGATGAGGTCAATGTTTTCTAAACTGATTTATCTTCAAAATCTTCTGAGAATGCATATGACCTCTTCCCCTTCCCTCGCACCTTAATACTGTCACAGGTACATGTCCGTGGGAGAATCCCTTGGTTATAGTCTGCATTCATTTGCAGAATTCTTACAGTATCACATAAATTCTCCCGAATCCAGTTCCTGTTTGTCCAGCAAGCGAAAGCCTTTGAACGTATTGAAGCCATTCAGTTTAAAGTTCATGGCTGCAGAGAAATCAGCAAGGAAGGGTGGCAGAAAGTGTCGAGGAGAAACATCAAGAGATCTGCCCGAAGACCTCTCAGAGCTGTACAAGACAGATCTTGAAGAGGATTACAATCAGCGCAAGACACGAATCCAATGAATTCGACGATATTGGGCAGAACAGTGGTTCAAGTACAGGTTTGTGACAAAGGAATATGCTGAGAAGAATGCCATCAAGCGACCATGGGGAGACATCCTCTACAAAAATCTTCAACCCAGGTCCAGAGATGAAGCCATTGAACAAGGCTTCTATCCCTGCATGGTCCGTGGACCACAGCCTGCGGATGCTGACCCATCGTCACTGCTATGGTGTCGTGACGACAATCTGTTCAAGCGCAACTTCCAGTTTGCTCAGAATTCGGCGAAGCAGAACAAGAAGTCTTTGGGATTAGACTTCAACCCTGGTACCTCTGCTCCCCGTGCCGATGGGATCCGCGAAGCTGAACCCAATCTTGTTGGGCCCTTCTACAACCTGGAAGGTCTCATCACTCATATCGTGGTTCAAGGGACAGCCGTGGATGAGCCTGCAGATGATGCTGAATCAGATGAAGCGCCTGCAGCGCTGAAGCCAAAGAAGCAGCCTAAAGCTTCAAAGCCTGCCTCTGCACCAAAAATCTCACGGGCGAAGCCACTGGCTACTGCACCTCCTGAAGACAGTGCGCAGTCTGAAGATTTGTCACGCATCTCCAAGCCCCAAAAAGTCAAGATGCCTCTGCCACACACCGGCCAAGAACTGACAGCTGCTGCTATTCTGCGCAACGATGCCATCGATCTGTCCAGTGATGAAGATCTTGCAGATGACGCTCTTGAGCAACTGATCAAGAGTAAGGAAGAAGCAGAAATCTTCAATGATCTGCCTCTCTTTGACGTGGCAATCATACACAACTTCATTGATGAGTGGTTTGACACGCCCAACCTCAGCTTCGAAGATCTGCAACTCCCAATTGGCCTCAGTGTCGCCTTCCATGGCGCCATTGCTTTAGAGCTAGCTCTAGCTCAGCGCATCGTCGAACTGAAGCAAAAGATTGACTTTGAGAAAGCCCAGTTCAAGAAGCACATGGCCAAGCTCAGCGTGCAAGAGGTGAAAAACTTTAAGATTATGTTGCACGAGCTCAAAGAAGCATTTCTCAAGAAACGTGCAGAAGCTCAAGGTTCTCGTGAGCGCATGAAGGTCCTGGCTGACAAGAGTGTGCAAGCCTACAATTAGGCTGAGAAGCGCAAGGCCCTTGGTTGTCCTGGCATCGACCCCAGGATGGCTGCAAAGCAAAAGAAGAAGAAGAAGAAGAAGAAGAAGAAGCCTGGCTGAACCCGACGCACCAAGGTAGGAAGCAGATCCCATTGTCCTCCCAACTAGCATGACTGGCTCGATGTCAAAAGCCAGGTCTACCGCTTCAGAACTGAAGAAGACAAGGACTGCTGAGGCTGAAGTCCGAAAGAGGAAACATTCTGAAGCCTCTGATGCTGCTCCCTCCAAGAAGAAGAGGAAGACCAAAAAGGAATGGGCTGCTCCCATAGAGCCCTTAATTGTTGAACCCGTCTCCATGGTTCGCCCTACCGCTGAACATCAAGAGCGCCAACTGACTGTCCATGAGCCTGCTTCCACAGAGGCTCATGAAGCTGAAGACTTTCCAGCAGCTGATCCCACCACTGCTAAAGACATTGGTCACCATAACCATGTTGAAGATGATGCAGTTCTTCCTCAGATCGAGCACCAACAGGTATCATCGCCTGTGCTTACGCACAGCGAACTCATCAGCATTGGTCGTCCTCTGACGCCAATTGCTCAGGATGCATCATGGGCTGATCACCCACAAGCGCAAGAGGAAGATGAATTTGAGGCCCAGCCAACTCCAACTCCACAGGCGTCGCCAGCGTTACGCAGGCTTCGCAAAGGACCAAGGCCTCCAGTCTTCGAGTCTGAAGCTAAAGCTACTGAAGACATTCCGGCTGCATCAGCCGATGAAAAAGAAACCCCAAGAGTTGCTACACCCCCGTCTCACCAAGAAGCTATTCTCGAGGAGAACGTGTCTGTGCCCGACCCTCCAGCTCATCAAGTGGAGGTAGAAAATCTTGAGGCTGCCACCACCAACACCAATGAAGCCACTGACACTGTCATGGCTGAAGCAAATGTGGAGCCTCCATCAACCCAAGAACCAGAAGTCAGTGAAGCAAATGCTACTGCTCCTGTTCCTGCGCCTGCTGCTGGTCCTCAGTTTGACTATCATGTTGAGCATAGGCCTCAGGTACAGAAGCCAATTCCAAGGTTGCCCAGGTTTCCAGGTCCTGCATCAGCACCTGGATCCTTCAATGTCAACGGCTTCAAAGCAGACAATACTTTCTTCAATAGCTCCAAGAACCCCTACTCAAGGGAAAGAATATCTTCTGATCGGTTCTGGAGCTATCCGCAGCGAAGCTATTACTCCTGCATTTTGTACAATCAAGGTCACATCTTCCCGCATAAGCGCCTTGACACCGAAGCAATAGCTGGTATGCCCTGTCTGGAAGAAGCTCTGGATTACTTCAAAGAGGTTGGATTGTTGCCGTTTTTCACCGACCAAGAGCACTGGAATGAAGAGTTGCTGCTCCAATTCTATGCCACACTTCACATCCGTGGGTACAACAGAGATCCGAAGACTTGGGTCCTGGAGTGGATGACAGGAAATGTTCATCATGAAGCCAAAGCCTTTGATATCATTGAGCTCACTGGTCTGCCCACTCCTGGCGATCTCTACGAACCTGGCTGTCAGCTTCACAGTGAAGCTATGGAGAGCATCTTTCAGAAGTCTGAACCAAACATGAGTCAGATGCTCAGTATGATGAAGCCCTTGCCACAAGATGCTGCATATCCTAAGGAGTTCTTTGTTGAAGACCTGGAGTATCTGCCAAGGACTATCTATCACATCATAAGGCGAACTCTCTGGCCCATCAAAGGACATTCTCCACATGACAAGCTGGAAGGTGCAATGAAGACTTTGGTCTTCTATATTCTTCATGGCAAATGCTTCAATGCACAAGACTTCTTCATCCGCCAACTTGCTGCATCAGGCTTCTATCTTTTTGGCTTGAAGTTCTACGCTCCATGGATAATGCGGCTGATTAAACTCCACTCCGCTATCTCATATCAGCCATCTGCTCGCAATCATCGGATCTTTCTGCCTGATGTGGATATGTCCGTTGAAGCTATTTATCCTGAGCCTGCCAAGGAGCCTCTTAGTCTTCAAAATGCGGAGCATCAAAGTTTCTCTCAGCACATTGAAGGAGTTGAAGCAGTCACTCGTGTTTATCCTTTGGCTGGAACTACACGTGCACCACATCCTGCCCTTACTGAAGCCACCGAAAGCACAATTGCCCAACAACCTAAGAAGCGCACTCTTGTTCTCAATGACCGAGAGCTTCTGATGGCTCTTCATCAGAAACAGGATAGGCATCATGACTAGCTGAAGCGTCAAATGCAAAGCCTCTTGGTGGATGTCAACAGCATTCGCAATCTTGCCACCAAGAATGCCTTTGTTGCACATGAAACCTCTCGACGCACATGGAAGGGGCTGACGCTTATGTGCTCTAAAGATGATCTTCAAGAGGATGGCTTCTCTGAACGCTTGAAGTTTGACTCCACACCTCCTCGAAGGGCAGTGCTGCGACGAACTCCATCTCTTGAAGACTCTGAGTTCTCTTCCTCTGCGGCAACTGTGAATGCCAGCGTGATCAAGAACGAAGACGATGCTACTTCACCGCCCCCTCCTTCAGCACGCTTTGACACTGCTCCAAGTTCTTCTGCACCGCCGAACACCACCGACGACCCTGCTGCTTCACCTACTCTTCATGGGAACGAGTAGATGCTCTATGACTTCAAACCTTTTTGGTCCTTACTGACAAAAGGGGGAGAAGCATATGAGTTTAATACTCTTCAAGCGGGTCCCTATGGGCGGTTGCTTTATATTTTGCCTAGTGGTTACAACTCTCGTTTTGATACGTTTGATTCTTTGAGTCGTAACACTTAAACTCGATGGTCGTCTGCTACTTATTTGCTACTTTGTGATGCAATGATAAATTCCACATGTGCGAACCGCACTTAGATCATTTTGCAGACGTCCATTTTCCATTATGCATGTCATTATCTTCACATACCTTCACATGCATAATGAATTCTCATCATAAGTTGAAGAGGATCTCCACGAGTACAGCCTGCCATGTGCATTTGCATTCCAAAAGCAAATTACTTATATGCACATCTTCAGGGGGAGCCCTTGCAACTTATGAAGACAATTCCTTATCCTTTACAATTTCACATATTATATTCCCCGTTGAAAACTTCAACTAGTTTGTCATCAATCACCAAAAAGGGGGAGATTGTAAGTGCATCTAGTGCCACCCCTAGTTGGTTTTAGAGTATTGACGACAAACCTAGTTGAGGGACTAATGTGTTTGTGAGAATTGCAGGATAACACAGGTAGAAGTCCCTCATTGATTCGGTTTTCCTAACAAAGATGACCCCTAAAAATGTATGAAGACATTGATGTCAAAGGTGGTATGTGAAGATATTCACATTGAAGACTATGACAAGAGAAGACATCGCATGAAGCCTATGAAGCTCGAAGACTCAGATCTTTTGTAGTTCTTTTTCTTCTTTATTGAGTCATAGGAACCACCGTACTGTTAAGTGGGGTCCAAGAGAACCGGTCAGAATGACTGAAGTGATGCTTAACCAAAACCTATGTCTTCGAGTGAAGACTATGAGAGCGAATCTTGTCTAGAGTCGGACAAGTCAGCTTTGCTTGTAGCCCAAGTAAAGTTGCCGTGTGTGTTTGAAATCTGACCGTTGGAACATGTGTCAGTTCCTTAGTGACCCAGGGTCATTTCGGACAAATCAGGTCGGGTTGCCTAGTGGCTATAAATAGCCCACCCCCTACAACCATAAACGGTTGGCTGCTCAGAGTTAGAGTACGGCTTTTGTCGTTTGAGAGCAACCCACCTCGAAGCCTTTGAGAGAGAATTCCTTGCGAGGATAAAGCCATAACCACCCAGAGCCAAAGAGTGTTAGGCATCACTTAAGTCTTCCTGTCTGTGTGATCTGAAGACTTATTACACTTGAGGATTGTGAATCCTCCAGCCGGTTAGGCGTCGCGTTCTGAGCATCCAAGAGCCATTGTGAATCGCCGGTGAACGAAGTCTGTGAAGGTTTGGGAGTCTACCTTGAAGACTTACCAGAGTGATTGGGCGAGGTCTGTGTGACCTTAGCACAAGGGGAATACGGTGAGGACTGGGTGTCCTGAGCTGCGTGTTCAGGACTGGGTGTCCGGGACTGTGTGTCCTCAGGTTTAAATACCTAGCCGCCCTAACCAGACGTACAGTTGTCACAGCAACTGGAACTGGTCCAACAAATTATTGTCTTCAACAAGTCACTGGTTTCATCCTTCCCTTCCCTTTACTTACTGTTGGTCCTTGTGAAGTCGTTGTATGATTGCATTATCTTTTGTCTTCACTGAGTGACTGCTTGATCTGATTGGCTTCATAATATCTTCCTATCTGATCCTTACTACCTAGCTGCTATTAGTCATTGTGCTTTCACTTCATTGAATACTTGACTATGGCTTGCCTAGTGTAGTCTACTTTCCGCTGCATGATAATAGGTTTATTTCTATCGTTTGTCTTCGAAACTTCCACGTTTTGAAGACTTCCATAAAAATCGCCTATTCACCCCCCCTCTAGTCGATATAACACACTTTCACGTTTGCACTTTTTCCATGCTTGTTTGAACCTGCTATTGAGTGAATTAGTCGTAGCTCAGTGTTCATATTTTGTCAAGCATCTTGAGTGGATCCCCGCCATGTGATTTGTTGCTATGTTAAAGTGCAGTAGCTTGTTGTTCTTGATGCATTTAGATGGCCTCGTGCTGTTAATCGCGACTTTGTGCCATTATTGTTTTGCTTGCCATTTGCAAACCGTGCATCCGATTCCGGTGATCTTTATATCGATTTCGACCGAAATCAACTCATCTTTCCAGCGGCACTCTTGGTTTGCCAAGTTGAGGCCTGATTCAATCTTTCCTTTCCGAAACATGCATATGCATTGCATATCACGTCCCGCATATCATGCCATGTTTTGCATCATGTTGCTTGCGCATTGCACCGTGATTGATTGTTGGTCCTTTTGCTTGTGTTCTTGCCTTGGGTAGAGTCGGGAGACGAGTTCGTGTTCGAGGATCCGTTGAGTTCGGTTACGAGGATCAAGCTTTCGTCAACTCGGAGAACTTTGCAGTCAAGATGACCATACCCTCAAAATCACTTTTATCTTTACTTGCTAGATGCTCGCTCTATTGCTATGCCTATGCTACGATACCTACCACTTGCTTATCATGCCTCTCATATTGCCATGTCAAAACCTCTAACACAGCTTGTCCTAGCAAACTGTTGTTTGGCTATGTTATCGTTTTGCTCAGCCCCTCTTATAGCGTTGTTAGTTGCAGGTGAAGATTGGAGTTTGTTCCTTGTTGGAACATGGATATGTTGGGATATCATAATATCTCTTATTTTAAATTAATGCATCTATATACTTGGTAAAGGGTGGAAGACTCGGCCTTATGCCTGGTGTTTTGTTCCACTTTTGCCGCCCTAGTCTTCCGTCATACCGGTGTTATGTTTCTTGATTTTGCATTCCTTACGCGGTTGGGTTATATTGGGAACCCCTTAACAGTTCGCCTTGAATAAAACTCCTCCAGCAAGGCCCAACCTTGGTTTTACCATCTGCACTAACAACCTAGCCTTTTCCCTTGGGTTTCCGGAGCCCGGGGGTCATCTTTATTTTAACACCCCCCCGGGGCCAGTGCTCCTCTGAGTGTTGGTCCGAACTGAGCTGTCTGAGGGGCCACCTCGGGGAAACTTGAGGGTTGGTTTTACTCGTAGCTAGTCTCATCCGGTGTTGCCCTGAGAACGAGGTACGTGCGACTCCTATCGAGATTTGTCGGCACATCGGGTGGCTTTGCTGGTCTTGTTTTACCATTGTCGAAATGTCTTGTAACCGGGATTCCGAGCCTGATCGGGTCTTCATCGGAGAAGGAATATTCTTCGTTGACCGTGAGAGCTTGTGATGGGCTAAGTTGGGACACCCCTGCAGGGTTTTGAACTTTCGAAAGTCGTGCCCGCGGTTATGCGCAGATGGGAATTTTGTTAGTGTCCGGTTGTAGAAAACTTGACACTTAACTTAATTAAAATGCATCTACCGCGGGTGTAGCCGTGATGGTCTCTTCTCGGCGGGGTCCAGGAAATGAACACGGTGTTGGAGTTATGCTTGAACGTAAGTAGTCTCAGGATCACTTCTTGATCACTTCTAGTTCACGACCGTGCTTTGCCTTCTCTCCTCGCTCTCATTTGCGTATGTTAGCCACCATATATGCTAGTGCTTGCTGCAGCTCCACCTCACTACCTTTTTTTTCTACCCATAAGCTTAAATAGTCTTGATCGCGAGGGTGTGAGATTGCTGAGTCCCCGTGGCTCACAGATTACTTTCAAAACCAGCTTGCAGGTGCTGATGATATCGTGCAGGTGACGCAACCGAGCTCGAGGAGGAGCTCGATGAAGATCTCGTTCATTGTGTTGTTTCGTTTCCAGTTGATCAGTAGTGGAGCCCAGTTGAGGCGATCGGGGATCTTTTGCGTTAGGGGTGATCTTCTTTTATTTTGGTTCCGTAGTCGGACCTTGTTTGTATGATGGATGATGTAATGCTATATTCATATATTGTGTGAAGTGGCGATTGTAAGCCAACTCTATACCTCTTTCTTATTCGGTACATGGGATGTGTAAAAATTACCCCTTTTGCGACATGCCTACAATGCGGTTATGCCTTTAAGTCGTGCTCCGACACGTGGGAGATATAGCCGCATCGTGGGTGTTACAACTACACAGCATGTTACTATAAAACACCAGGTGATGTTAATGGAGTTCAAATCAACCATGCGGATGTCACAAGAGGTGGAGGCATTATTAGAACAGAGCAAAATGCGGAACTACACCACGAGACACGAAATATTTGAGTATGCGTTTAGAACTGGAATACACATAAGGAAACGAAATACACATAAGGAAACGAAACATCCAGAAGCAGCACATTTGCTGGGAAACATGCACGCGACAGATTGTTATGATTGGAAGTGCATAGGTTGAGATGACCACCTTGAAATGGTAAGAATTGCTACAGCACACTGACCAAAAATTCAGCAAGCCTTGTAACATAACCTTACACGAAACTACTTTTTTTGACCCAGATGAGCAGACGCATGATGATTGCAGCAAGTTAAGTTGCTACCAGCAGAAAATCGATATGAACTACAGTGAGCACGCCTTGCTATAACACAATAACCAACACATGAAACTGTTATTGCATTGAAATAGATGAGCACACACATGATTGCTGCAGGTTAAGCTGCTAGCCAGCGGAAAATCAATATGAACTACCAAAAATAACTTCAAGATTAAGATAAACCTGTCAAGCAAGCATATATCTGAAGCAGTAAACAAATAAGCTATAACCTTATACCTCCAACTCAACCAGTCCCTGCAGCATATGAATAATGAATCATCTTCAAGCATATCAACAAGAGGAAAACAAAACGGCCAACAGTCAAGGACATAACGACAGATGGCAGATCAAGATGTATCTTTGTCGTGAATACTACAAAGTATGCAATTTCACTTGAAGAAAAATGTGCCATACTACAATTTCACAAGAGCCTTCCCTAAATGCATAATAACAACTACATAGCATTTCGCAAAAGAGTAAATGAGGAAAATTCTCACGGTGGATATCCTCCATCCACTTTACTGAATGATATTATTGATGACACCGGCACCGACGGTCTTGCCACCTTCACGGATGGCAAACCTCATTCCCTGCTCACAAGCCACAGGCTGGATGAGCTCCACAACCATCTTGATACGGTCACCCGGCATGCACATCTTCGCCTCCTCATCCTTGTCATTCATAATGTTTGTCACATTCCCCGTGACATCAGTAGTCCGCATGTAGAATTGCGGACGGTAACCAGGAAAAAATGGGGAGTGCCGGCCACCCTCCTCCTTCTTGAGCACATACACAACAGCCTCAAACTTGGTGTGTGGCGTGATGGAACCGGGCTTTGCCAACACCATGCCTCTCTCAATGTCTTCCTTCTGCATACCACGGAGCAGAAGCCCAACATTGTCCCCAGCAATGGCATCATCCATGGTCTTCTGGAACATCTCAACACCAGTGACCGTGGCATTGCGAGTCTCCCTGATGCCGACGAGGTCGACTGGGTCCCCAACCTTGACGGTGCCACGCTCGATACGGCCAGTGGCAACTGTACCACGACCAGTGATGGAGAAGACATCCTCAACAGCGAGCAAGAAGGGTAGGTCGGTCTGCCTCTGCGGGACAGGGATGTGGGTATCCACGGAGTCAATCAAGGAGAAGATGCCATCCACCCACTCGTTATCCCCACGCTTGAGGCCAGGGGTGGCCATGAGGGCCTCGAGCGCCCTGAGTGCAGAGCCGGAGACGATTGGCACATTGTCACCATCGTACTCATAGGCCGTGAGAAGCTCGCGGACCTCGAGATCGACGAGCTCGAGCAGCTCCTCGTCGTCGACCTGGTCCTTCTTGTTGAGGAAAACAACAATGCTGGGTACACCGACCTGCTTGGCGAGCAGGATGTGCTCCTTGGTCTGCGGCATGGGCCCGTCGGCGCCGGAGACGACGAGGATGGCGCCGTCCATCTGGGCGGCCCCGGTAATCATGTTCTTGACGTAGTCGGCGTGGCCGGGGCAGTCGACGTGCGCGTAGTGGCGCGTCTCCGTCTCGTACTCGACGGTGGCGGTGTTGATGGTGATACCACGGGCGCGCTCCTCGGGGGCGGCGTCGATCTCGTCGTACTTCTTGGGCGCGCTGCCCCCGACGGAGGCGAGCACCATGGTGAGCGCGGCCGTGAGGGTGGTCTTGCCGTGGTCGACGTGGCCGATGGTGCCGATGTTGACGTGGGGTTTGTTCCGCTCGAACTTGCCCCTGGCGGCGCGCACGACGAGCAGCCCCGGGCGCCTGCCAGAGCTCCCGGCCGCCGCCGCCGCCGCCGCGCGGCGTGACCGCGCGGGCGCGGAGAAGCCGAGGGAGGTGGAGAGCGGGAGGCGGGGCTTGGAGGAGGAGGTGGAGGGCGGGAAGAGGAGGGCCGTGGAGGCGGAGGCGGCGGCGAGGGAGGCCATGGAGGCGGCTTCTCTGGCGGGAGGGGGGAGCTGCCGCGGGTGCGCGGGGTCGGGGGAGAGGATGGGATGGATAGGGAGAGGGGGCGAGAGGGGGAAGAGGGGTTCGCTTATCTAGAGAAGAAGGGTGAGGATTGGATTTGGGGGATAAGGGGAGGGCCACGGATTAGGCGAGGGCGAGGGCCGAATCGTGAGGCGCTGGATGCCTCGCGCCGTGTCTCGCCGGCTCGCCGCCGTGTCGGGGAACTCGGAACGCGAAATGGATGCAAATCTGGTGCTTCTGGGCCAGGAAAATTGGGGGTGCGGCCCAGGTTCCGCCTCGTCGCGCCGAATGTCGACCTTGCCTTTCTGCCGTTCTGGCTCCACGTTCTCTGTTTTCTCAAAAAGAAAAAAAGAAAAAGGCTCCACGTTCTCTTCATTTCACGGGAAAACGCAAAGGGTGCATATTTTCTAGAGGAGTGACCGTGACTGTTTCCACTTACGCATCATCTCGCGGTATTTTCGACAATTGGTTTTGCGAATTATGGTACAGACACAGGCGCTTACTCATCATGGTATTTCATGGGTATCCCTCAAAAAACCAAGGTATCTTGACATTCGTAGGATTAGTCTAGCGAAATACGGTATATACATAGATATTTATATTATATTTTTTTACACCAACACAAACATTTATATGCATATATTTTTATCTCATACACGCATATGCACTCGCTCTTACAAGCATTTTCGAAAGACCAAATCAGCAAACCATGGGATTGATAGAATCATCATAGGCATTTTATAGTCAACATGAACGTCATCTCCTAGGAGCGAACATCACCAAAAGGTTTAGAATAAATTCAATAAAAGACGAGCATTCGTGATAAATTTAGGACTTGAATCTGGATGGATTGGTTTCATCACAAAGAAACCTAACCTATTTGCTATGTTCAATTCACAACATTCTTTGGGCACAAGAGGACAACCTCACTGGAGGCAAATGTAAAGCGGCATGGGAGAAGGTATGTACACCAATAGCGCAAGGAGGGCTTGTGATCCTTGATCTGCACAAGTTCAGTCGGGCTCTATGTGACGCCCCGAGATTGATGCTCGAGAAGACTTCCATAAGTTCCGGGTTTCGCCGTGTGTTTCATTTGTGTCTGCCTTTTATTTTTGCATTGCAACATGTCATTATGCCATCATTTCATAAATCTTTTGCAACTCAACTAAATAAGTTGCATGGATCTTCGGTCCATTTAAACCGAGGGAAGGGTGACTTCTCTTTATAACATATCCTCCCGATATTAGGGAGCTATTATAAATATTTCCATTCTTGTGGAATTACTGTGACAAACTTCCAATTTAAACTCTCAAGTCTTTTCTGCATCGAGTTGCTCTCTAACCTTGCCATTTATTCTTTCGTCATTTTCCGGAGCTCCACCAAAAATCCGAATATTTTTGGACTCTTCATTACCTTGAACTTATTCAAACCATTTGAATTAAATTCAAATGGATTTGAATTTGGATCTCTCGATCATGGCCTTTTCTATTTTCCCGGAACAAGCACATTTTTGTGAGTCCGGGAAAATTATCTGCGTGTCCAACTTCTTCCCCTAACCCCTCTTTCTTTTCTTTCTTAATCTCTGTTTTTTTTCTTTTCTTTTAGTAGAGAGAGAGCCTAGCCTTGCCTCTTGGGCCTCCTGTAGCCGCAGGCCCAGCAGCAGTCAGCCCACTCCTCCCGTAACCCTAACGAGCATCTCTCCCTCGACCTTTTCCTCTGACGCCGCCTCCTATCGATCCCCTAGCGCAGCCGAACCCTTCTCCTCAGCGCCGCAGAGCCCTCGGCTCGATCCCGATCCCCTCGACCCCTTTCCTCTCGATCCCACGCGACCCCCATCTCTCTCTCTCTGGATCCCGCGCATAGCCACCCAGCTCCTCTGTCCATCGAGCCACTGCCGGAGCTCCACCTCGCCGGCCGACGAGGCCACGACCAAGCCGGAGCCTCCTCTCCTCCCTCTGCTTCGCGCCTCCCGAGCGGTGACTGGGATGTTCTTCCTCCCGCTGGAACCAGGAGCGCCGCCGCCCTTGACCCGCCTCGCCGTCGCCATGGACCGAAGCCGCGCCTCGGTTGCTTCTTGTACACAGCCGCCGGCCTCTCCTTCCTCCTGCCCGGTTCCCCCTGCTGCCTTGCCGCCGTCGAGCTGCGCCGCAGCGCCGACCTCGCTCTGCCCTTGCAGCTGCTGCTTCGTCACCTCGCGCCCGCGCCTCTTTCTCCCTCTGTTCGGCCGCAAGCGCGCCGCCGCCTTCTTCGAGCAGCAGCAGCGTGTTTTGCTGCCTGCTGACGAGCACACGACCCGGCCTTCTCCTACTGCCACCTCGAGAAGTACCACCACGACCTGCATGCCCTGTCCGCCGTAGTGGACGACCGCGACGCCCCACTGTCATCATGTACCTCCACTTGCTGTTGTTGTTGACGTCAAGTTCGACCACCGAACATGGATTAGCGCCAAGTACCACGGCGGCCAGCATTTGGATTCGACAAGTTCGACGACGCGTGTACAACTACGTTACCGAAACCGCCAAGTACCTCTACACACGGATGCGTCGAGGTCGTCTCAGATATCGCCAAGTACACCACCGAAAAGACCACATGGATGCTCGAATGAGTACTGAAACGAACGCTGAGTACCACGACACGACCATCGACATGTACCCCTAAGCCGCACCGAAACGCCGAGTTCCTCTCCGAACGCATGTACGACTACCATGGCCGAAAGTACCGTATACCACTACCGTCTCCGAAGAACCGTGTAACGGAACCGTCAAGTTCGACTACCGCCAACATGTACAACTACCATCGCCGAGATCGCGAGAACCTCTTCCGTCGACCCTAGATGCATGCGAGAACGACTACTTCCACTACTTCTTCTACGCCGACTCGAACCGCTCCGATAATGCACACTTCAGAGGTATTACGTCGAGACAACCGCCGTGGATGAATGTTGCGTGATGTATGAGTTGCACCCTATGTTGCACCGTGTCCGAGTTGTCACTTGCTCGATCCTCCTCTTCTGCCGCTAACTCGTGGGACACCCGGAATCCGGGAGCGCCCCACCATCTTTTGCACGCATCCGCATACTTCTCCTTTGCATCGGTATCTCAATCGAGTTGCCGGAACCGGGACGTTGCCGTGTCACCGTTTCGTTATCGTTGTCGTGGCACCCCTTTTCATTTCC
Source organism: Triticum urartu (assembly GCF_003073215.2). Classification (NCBI taxonomy): domain Eukaryota; kingdom Viridiplantae; phylum Streptophyta; class Magnoliopsida; order Poales; family Poaceae; genus Triticum; species Triticum urartu. The sequence continues at coordinate 368,911,857 of NC_053027.1, read as the reverse complement.
GCCACGATGACAAATGCTTCTTAATATGCTCTTATCAACATTTTCATAAGTATTGCATAAAACTTGCATGTCATCCGCATCATGATAACAACTTCAAGAATGTTTAAATTGTTGTTGCATTAAATTACTAAGGCATATGGGGATTTGCCGGATTCGTTATTTGTTATATCCGGCCCCATTTAAATTGTTTAGATAATATAGTTTTGTTATGTATCATCTCTTGACATGCTTAACAACGTTTAATATTGGTGAGTACATAACCAAGATCGAACTAAATAATGGATTGTGGTGTTTTGTCAATATGCATCCCGATGCATATTGAGCTCCACTTAATTTGTAGTTTTGGTTGTTGCACTCTGCCATGCCATACATATTTAAACCGGACATGCATCATATTTGTTTGCGCATCATGCCATGCTTATGTGATGGTTGTTTACTATGTTGTTTGCTTCTTTCCGGTGTTGCTTCTTCGGGTTAGTTTTGTTAATGTCGCGTTTGTGAGGATCCGTTCGACTACGTTTGTTTGTCTTCTTCATGGACTCGTTCTTCTTCCTTGCGGGATCTCAGGCAAGATGACCATACCCTTGAAATCACTTCTATCTTTGCTTGCTAGTTGCTCGCTCTTTTGCTATGCCTATGCTGCGATACCTACCACTTGCTTATCATGCCTCCCATATTGCCATGAGCCTCTAACGCACCTTGTCCTAGCAAACCGTTGTTTGGCTATGTTACCGCTTTGCTCAGCCCCTCTTATAGCGTTGTTAGTTGCGGGTGAAGATTGGAGTTTGTTCCTTGTTGGAACATGATTATTGCTGGGATATCACAATATCTCTTATTTAATTAACGCATCTATATACTTGGTAAAGGGTGGAAGGATCGGCCTTATGCCTGGTGTTTTGTTCCACTCTTGTCGCCCTAGTTTCCGTCATACCGGTGTTATGTTCCTTGATTTTGCGTTCCTTACGCGGTTGGGTTATAATGGGAACCCCTTGACAGTTCGCCTTAAATAAAACTCCTCCAGCAAGGCCCAACATTGGTTTTACCATTTGCCACCTAGCCTTTTCTTTCCTTTGGGTCGGCCAACCCAAGGGTCATCTTTATTTTAACCCCCCTGGGCCAGTGCTTCTCTAAGTGTTGGTTCGAACCGAGTAGACTGTGGGGCCACCTTGGGGCAACTTGAGGGTTGGTTTTACTCGTAGGATGTCTCATCTGAGTGTGCCCTGAGAATAAGATATGTGCAGCTCCTATTGGGATTTGTCGGCACATTCGGGCGGCTTTGCTGGACTTGTTTTACCATTGTCGAGATGTCTTGTAACCGGGATTCCGAGCCTGATCGGGTCTTCCTGGGAGAAGGAATATCCTTCGTTGACCGTGAGAGCTTGTGATGGGCTAAGTTGGGACACCCCTGCAGGGATTTGAAGTTTCGAAAGTCGTGCCCGCGGTTATGGGCAGGTGGGAATTTGTTAATGTCCGGTTGTAGAAAAACCTGAAGCTTAACTTAATTAAAATACATCAATCGCGTGTGTAGCCGTGATGGTCTCTTCTCGGCGGGGTCCGGGCAGTGAACACGGTGTTGGAGTTATGCTTGACGTAGGTTGCTCTAGGATCACTTCTTGATCATAGATTCTCGACCGTGCTTTTTCCTTCTCTTCTCGCTCTCATTTGCGTACGTTAGCCACCAAATATGCTAGTCGCTTGCTGCAGCTCCACCTCATACCTTTTACCCTACCTATAAGCTTAAATAGTCTTGATCGCGAGGGTGTGAGATTGCTGAGTCCCTGTGACTCACAGGTACTTCCAAACCAGTTTGCAGGTGCTCGATGATGCCGTACAGGTGACGCAACCGAGCTCAAGGACGAGCTCGATGAAGACCTTGTTCGTAGTGTTGTTTCGTTCCAGTTGATCAGTAGTGGAGCCCAGTTGGGACGATCGGGGATCTGTGTAGCATTTGGGGTAGTCTTCTTTTATTTTGGGTTCCGTAGTCGGACCTTGTTTGTATCTGGTTGATGTAATGCTTTATTCATGTATTGTGTGAAGTGGCGATTGTAAGCCAACCATGTATCTTTTTCCCTTATGTATTACATGGGTTGTGTGAAGATTACCTCATTTGCAACATTGCTTACAATGCGGTTATGCCTCTAAGTCGTGCTTCGACACGTGGGAGATATAGCCGCATCGTGGGCATTACAAGTTGGTACTCAGAGCCTTCCCCGACTTTAGGAGCCCCCTACTTGATCGAATCGTTGGCGTTGTTGTGTCTAGAAAAATGTTTTGAGTCATTTAGGATTATATATATTGGAGAGTAGGATTCTTTTTACTCCTCAGTCCCTTCGTCGCTCTGGTGAGGCATCCTGACGTAGAGTTTTGACTCTTCTCTTCCCAAATTTCACTAAAAACATTTTTTAGGATCATGCGGGTATCTTGGAATCGTTTCGATGGTTTTGTGACGAGAACATTGTTCTTGGTGCCTCCTAACATTTAGGGGTTGTGGCAGTGTCCCGGGGAGTTGAGCTCCGAGGTGTTGTCGTCATAATTTTATCGTTGCAGTTCTGAAATACCTGAGTTTTTGCCGACATCGAAAATCTCTTTTATGTTGTTGTTGGTGAGATAACCTTGACGCCACCCAGTACTGGGGCGGGAGTTCGGGAGTATTGCCATAACTCGTATAACAGATGCTTTTCGAAGGTTGAGGTAAATGATTTCTGAAGGTTTCTTGGTTATGTGTTGAAGGATGGATACAGCTGGATGTAGGATTTGTTAGTTTTGGGTGAGATATTATGCTTCCCCTGTATCCCCAACACCTGATTGCATAACCGGAAAGTTTTAAGAGTTTATAAGTGGGAATTCAAGTAGCTCTTAGGATATCTTTCCTATAGACGCATGATATGAGATTGGGGTTCGACGTCTAGTGGTCCGCCTATCCACGGTTGGCTTTACAGTGGTCTCGTTGTGTCTTAAAGAGTCCTTGGCTATGCTGACTCGGGGACGCTTCGTATGTCATGTGCATTGCCTTGTACATGATGGTGTTGTACGATCAAGCCCGTGTGGGCCCCACCACGAAAACTTCGGACGAAATCTCTATCATATGTTTGTTCCGGCTTATTTTGCAAGCCAATCCTTTGTTTTGTTTTTCATTTGTGGTATTCGAGTTGCTTCGAAGTCAAATGTTGATTCCACACCTTTCCTAAACGGTGTTCTCATACTCCGATGTGAATACAAATCCTTCTTGATCATCAAGCTTGTCATCTAAATTTCTTCTCAACCGGTGTGTCTCTATTCAAGTGGATCCGATCATTTTCAACATCAGCAAGATCCAACTTTAGTTCTTCTCAACGGTGTTACCTTCATCCATTCCAAGTTGACTTTGTTTTTTTCCCACCCTCCCATCCCTTTTTATTCAAGGACTCAGATGTCTTAATCAAGTATCCATTTTGTTCATGTGAAGTCTCTCCATCCTTTTCTGTCAATATTCTTATCCGGTGATTCTCAAGAAGATGCTAATGGAGCTTCAAGTTCATCATTCTTCGTTTCTTTTATCTTCTCCGGTGGATTCAATTCAAGCTTTGTATTGAGCATAGTCTTTTCATTTTTCCCAATGCTTTTTGTATGACCGGTGCTCCTCATAATCATTCCCCGCTTGCTATTTAATTGTTCCGGAGTGCTGAAGATATCTCGAAGATTCATGTTTCCACTACGCATTCGATCAACCTATTCTGAGGTTGTTATCTCATTCAAGCCATTTATTTCAACCGGTGCAATCTCTCTTTTCAAGCAATCGTTCAACGGTGTTTCTTTTGAGTGGGCCCTAACCCACAGGTCTTTTTCCAGGATCTTGCCTGACTCTTCTTATTTTCCCGGAGCTATCCTAAATTCTTTTGAAGTTTGACGTAAGTATGAATTATCATCAGTCAGATGGTTTTCTCCAAGATCTGTCAAATTCTTTTCGTCATTGGTTCAACCATTCTAATTTTCCATTCCGGAGTGCCTCAACAATTCTTGGTGGTGTTTCTCGTCGTCATTCTCGGATTTTGAAGACCAAAGAAGAGTTTTTCCTCCATATCTTGCTCCATTCTCTTCAAGATTCATGATTCTAGCTTGATGCCATCCTCTCATAATTGTTTTGATTGTGACAATTCTTTTCATCCTTCCGGAGCAATTCAGGAGTCTTTTCAGTTCGTTTCTCCAGAGGCCATCATTTGAGAAGGTTTATTCATTCTCAGCTTTCAGCTATTGTTCTCCAAATCTTACTGGTGCATCATTAAATATTCTCTAATCAGCTCGTGATCTCTTCGTTTCAGTTGTATCTGAATCCCCTCAATTATCATCATCTGTTCTCTAATTCTTATCGGTGATTCATCCCTTTACTTCGTCCATTTTCAATTCTTACGGTGGTTTGTTCAAGATTTCTCTTCCCTTATCAATGTATTCGTTGTTTTCAACCCTACCGGTGGTTCATTGAGTCTACGCTATATCTCTCTTAAATCCTTCTACGAGAATAAGTAGTATGCCAAATCCGCTTCTTGTCATCAATTTAAATTGGTGAAGGATAAGCATAAGGTAATTCTTATTCTTGCTTCATCCAAGCAATGGACTCATCTTCCAGAGTTCTTTCACGATGAATAAATTCTCGGTCTCAATTGTTTCATCTTTTCTTTTCCCGGAGTTCCAACCTCTTTCAATTATATTATCACAGAGATCTCTATCTAAATCATCGCAAGGCTTCACCTTGTGTTTTTCAACTTCTCTTTCTTTTGATCATCCTTTTGTTACCGGAGTTCTTCATGGAGGTTCTACATGATGGTTCATCAAGGATTTAATTCCTTCTCGAAGTGTTCATCAACATTATTTTCAAGGGAGCTCAAGCATTCTTCGTCTTACAATCCGAAGTGCAATTCTTTCAACTGTATCATTGGAGGTGGTATTATGTCATTCGTGATAATTTGAGTTCATGTTTCATGATTCACAAGTTATCAAGAATGAGGTATTTTAAATCCATCAATCTCGTCATTGGAGTTATCTTGGGTTATATTTCACCTAAAGCCTTCCCTAAGGATTGTTGCTAATTATGGTACTTATAAATGATCCAAGTTCTTCATTTATCCTTCCGGTGAAATAAGCTTCTCGTCTCCTTGCTCGTATAAAATCCAAGCTGTTGTTTTCGTTAGTGGCAGAATTTCACCTCATAATTTTGAGATGTCTTCCATAAGCCCACATCAAGCTTATCCTTTCGTTGTTGATATCCAACAACTCCGTTCTAGCATTTGTTGTAAGCATGCTCTCTCAAGATCTTGTTCCCCTCCGTCCATTCCATTCCATTCTTTCATTTCTTCCGGAGGCTTTGTGATGTTGCTCTTTTCAGTCATCATCTCGAATTGTGAAGATCATGATCTTTTCTTGCTTATCCATTTAACCGGAGTGTTGTGCCCTCTTCTCAAGTTCTTTTCATCTTATCAAGTTTCATATCACTTTTCAACCGGAGTGCTATATGAATTTGTTCTTCCTTGTTCCTCTTTTCTAACGGAGTGTTTTCAACTTCGTTCATCCCCGTTGTATTCTTTCTTTCAATTTGTTCAACCTCTCAAGGTTCTTTGGTTTCACTCGTTTGTCAAAGAAGCAACTTAGTTTTACCTCTTCTCTTTCTCTTCCGTTTTCCCTCCGGTGCCATTCTAGATCTCGGGACGAGATCCTCTCGTAGTGGTGGAGTGTTGTGACGCCCCGAGACCGATGCTCGAGAAGACTTCCATAAGTTCCGGGTTTCGCCGTGTGTTTCATTTGTGCCTGCCTTTTATTTTTGCATTGCATCATGTCATCATGCCATCATCTCATAAATCTTTTGCAACTCAACTAAATAAGTTGCATGGATCTTCGGTCCATTTAAACCGAGGGAAGGGTGACTTCTCTTTATAACATATCCTCCCGGTATTAGGGAGCTATTATAAATATTTCCATTCTTGTGGAATTACCATGACAAACTTGCAATTTAAACTCTCAAGTCTTTTTTGCTTTGAGTTGCTCTCTAACCTTGCCATTTATTCTTTCGTCATTTTCCGGAGCTCCACCAAAAATCTGAATATTTTTGGACTCTTCATTACCTTGAACTTATTCAAACCATTTGAATTAAATTCAAATGGATTTGAATTTGGATCTCTCAATCATGGCCTTTTCTATTTTCCCGGAACAAGCACATTTTTGTGTGTCCGGGAAAATTATCTGCGTGTCCAACTTCTTCCCCTAACCCCTCTTTCTTTTCTTTCTTAATCTCTGTTTTTTTTCTTTTAGTAGAGAGAGAGAGCCTAGCCTTGCCTCTTGGGCCTCCTGTAGCCGCAGGCCCAGCAGCAGTCAGCCCACTCCTCCCGTAACCCTAACGAGCATCTCTCCCTCGACCTTTTCCTCTGACGCCGCCTCCTATCGATCCCCTAGCGCAGCCGAACCCTTCTCCTCAGCGCCGCAGAGCCCTCGGCTCGATCCCGATCCCCTTGACCCCTTTCCTCTCAATCCCACGCGACCCCCATCTCTCCCTCTCTCTCTAGATCCCACGCATAGCCACCCAGCTCCTCTGTCCATCGAGCCACTGCCGGAGCTCCACCTCGCCGGCCGACGACTCCACGACCAAGCTGGAGCCTCCTCTCCTCCCTCTGCTTCTTTTCGGTGTTGCTTCTTCAGGTTAGTTCCACTAACGTCGCGCTTGTGACGATCCGTTTGACTGCGTCCGTTTGTCTTCTTCATGGACTCGTTCTTCTTCCTTGCGGGATCTCAGGCAAGATGACCATACCCTCAAAATCACTTTTTGCTTGCTAGTTGCTCGCTCTTTTGCTATGCCTATGCTGCGATACCTACCACTTGCTTATCATGCCTCCCATATTGCCATGAGCCTCTAACCCACCTTGTCCTAGCAAACCGTTGTTTGGCTGTGTTACCGCTTTGCTCAGCCCCTCTTATAGCGTTGTTAGTTGCAGGTGAAGATTGGAGTTTGTTCCTTGTTGGAACATGATTATTGTTGGGATATCACAATATCTCTTATTTAATTAACACATCTATATACTTGGTACAAGGTGGAAGGCTCGGCCTTATGCCTGTTGTTTTGTTCCACTCTTGCCGCCCTAGTTTCCGTCATACCGGTGTTATGTTCCTTGATTTTGCGTTCCTTACGCGGTTGGATTATAATGGGAACCCCTTGACAGTTCGCCTTGAATAAAACTCCTCCAACAAGGCCCAACATTGGTTTTACCATTTGCCACCTAGCCTTTTCTTTACCTTGGGCCGGCCAACCCAAGGGTCATCTTTATTTTAACCCCCCCGGGCCAGTGCTTCTCTAAGTGTTGGTCCGAACCGAGTAGACTGCGGGGCAACTTGAGGGTTGGTTTTACTCGTAGGATGTCTCATCTGAGTGTGCCCTGAGAACGAGATATGTGCAGCTCCTATCGGGATTTGTCGGCACATTCGGGCGGCTTTGCTGGACTTGTTTTACCATTGTCGAGATGTCTTGTAACCGGGATTCCGAGCCTGACCGGGTCTTCCTGGGAGAAGGAATATCCTTCGTTGACCGTGAGAGCTTGTGATGGGCTAAGTTGGGACACCCCTGTAGGGATTTGAACTTTCGAAAGTCGTGCCCGCGGTTATGGGCAGATGGGAATTTGTTAATGTCCGGTTGTAGAAAACCTGAAGCTTAACTTAATTAAAATACATCAACCGCGTGTGTAGCCGTGATGGTCTCTTCTCGGCGGGGTCTGGGAAGTGAACACGGTGTTGGAGTTATGCTTGACGTAGGTTGCTCTAGGATCACTTCTTGATCATAGATTCTCGACCGTGCTTTTGCCTTCTCTTCTCGCTCTCATTTGCGTATGTTAGCCACCAAATATGCTAGTCGCTTGCTGCAGCTCCACCTCATACCTTTTACCCTACCTATAAGCTTAAATAGTCTTGATCGCGAGGGTGTGAGATTGCTGAGTCCCCGTGACTCACAGATACTTCCAAACCAGTTTGCAGGTGCTCGATGATGCCATACAGGTGACGCAACCGAGCTCAAGGAGGAGCCCTATGAAGACCTTGTTCGTAGTGTTGTTTCGTTCCAGTTGATCAGTAGTGGAGCCCAGTTGGGACGATCGGGGATCTGTGTAGCATTTGGGGTAGTCTTCTTTTATTTTGGGTTCTGTAGTCGGACCTTGTTTGTATATGGTTGATGTAATGCTTTATTCATGTATTGTGTGAAGTGGCGATTGTAAGCCAACTATGTATCTTTTTCCCTTATGTATTACATGGGTTGTGTGAAGATTACCTCACTTGCAACATTGCTTACAATGCGGTTACGCCTCTAAGTCGTGCTTCGACACGTGGGAGATATAGCCGCATCGTGGGAGATATAGCCGCAACGGAAGCAGGACGAGCTTCCAGAAGGACAACTGGATTGGAGGGGCACCGCTGTGCACAGTCTTAGCACAAACTCTTCCATCATGCTTGCCGAAAAAACAGGATAGTGCGGGTTGGCCTTGGCAACGAATAGTGAATCTAGGACCTACAACATGGAGACACAAATGGCAATTGCACCACAATACCTGAGATTGTGGCGTCTGATCAACGACACACACACAACTCTCAACTCAGCGGAGGAGGAGCGGATAAGTTGGTTTGACACACGTGACAGACGATACACTGTTAAATCTGCATACAAGATGCAATGCCAGCATGATCTGAACCCTAACTTCAGCTCCCTCATGTGGAATGTTTGGGCCCCTAACAAATGATGTTCATGTGGCTCTTCCTTCAGAATCGCCTATGGTGCAATGACAGACTACAGAGAAGAGGATGGCCCAATGGATACTTATGTCCTCTTTGTCTCAGAAATTTGGAAACGTCCACGCACTTGATCTGGAGCTGCAATTTCGCGAAGGAAATCTGGAGGCACAGTGCAAGCTGGACAGGATGTGCCTCGCTTGCGCCAACAGACAGGCACCAGCTAAATTTGGTTTAGTTCTGTCAACACATCATTGGCAAAACGACGACAACAAATAAAAGAGTAATTAAATCAATGGTCATCATGATATCCTAGGAAATTTGGAAGGAGAGGAATGATGCGTTTTCCGGGCGAAAATTCCACAGACCCAGGATGTCATCACGACAATCAGAAACAACATCGAGTGTATGATGATGGAATTGCACAATGTATTGCTTAGGTGCAATCACACGTACATATGATGTAAAATGGTGGACCACGACCTCAACTATACAAGGAAACTAGGAGGTGGGACCAAGACACAATATGCACATAACACATATACTCAAACACCATCACCACCCCCCTGGGCAGTGGAAGCGGCGCCATTGCTGACACATAGACTGGACCGGAACTCCTTGAATGACGCCATAGGCAAGCCCTTGGTCATGATATCTAGAAAATGTTGGAAAGTAGGAACATGTAGAACATGAATATGGCCAAGTGTGATGCGGAGAATCCCACGGTCATCTCCATGTACACCTTCATAGCACCTCAAGACCCAACTGGACCTACCGGACTTAAGGTGAACCCGCTCCTCTTCGAGATTTACATGAATATCCATTGGACTTGGTTGCTACCTCACCATGGATCGTTGTGCATAATTAGTGTTGGGGAACGCAGTATTTCAAAAAAATCCTACGATCACGCAAGATCTATCTAGGAGATGCATAGCAACAAGAGGGGAGAGTGTGTACACGTACCCTCGTAGACCGAAAGCGGAAGCGTTTAGTAACGCAGTTCATGTACTCGAACGTCTTCGCGATCCAACCGATCAAGTACCGAACGCACGGCACCTCCGCGATTTGCACATGTTCAGTTCGGTGACGTCCCTCGAACTCTTGATCTAGTTGAGGCCGAGGGAGAGTTTTGTCAGCACGACGGCATGGTGACGGTGATGAAGAAGTTACCGATGGAGGGCTTCGCCTAAGCACTACGACAATATGACCGAGGTGGAAAATTGTGGAGGGGGACACCGCACACGGCTAAAGATCAACTTGTGTGTCTATGGGGTGTCCCCTGGCCACGTATATAAAGGAGGGAGAGGGAGAGGCAGCCGGCCCTAAGCGGGCGTGCCAAGGTGTGGAGTCCTACTAGGACTCCCTAGTCCTAGTAGGATTCCACCTCCCACACGGAGTAGGAAAGGGGGAAGGGAGAAGGAGAAGGAAAGGGGGGTCGGTCCCCTTTTCCTAGTCCTAATAGGCCGGCTGCCCGCTTAGGGCCGGCTGCCTCTCCCTCTCCCTCCTTTATATACGTGGCCAGGGGACACCCCATAGACACACAAGTTGATCTTTAGCCGTGTGCGGTGTCCCCCTCCACAATTTTCCACCTCGGTCATATTGTCGTAGTGCTTAGGCGAAGCCCTCCATCGGTAACTTCTTCATCACCGTCACCATGCCGTCGTGCTGACAAAACTCTCCCTCGGCCTCAACTAGATCAAGAGTTCGGTTCATCAAATCACATAACTCATAATACAAATGCAACCTTCCAATATATGAATCTTTACCTCTCGACCATTTCGAGACTCCTCATCATGTCTGTGATATCATCCAGGACCCCGAACAAACTTCGGTTCATCAAATCACATAACTCATAATACAAATCGTCATTGAACGTTAAGCGTGCGGACCCTACGGGTTCAAGAACTATGTAGACATGACCGAGACACATCTCCAGTCAATAACCAATAGCAGAACCTGGATGCTCATATTGGCTCCTACATATTCTACAAAGATCTTTATCGGTCAAACTGCATAACAACATACGTTGTTCCCTTTGTCATCGGTATGTTACTTGCCCGAGATTCGATCGTCGGTATCATCATACCTAGTTCAATCTCGTTACCGGCAAGTCTGTTTACTCGTTCCATAATGCATCATCCCATAACTAACTCATTAGTCACATTGCTTGCAAGGCTCATAGTGATGTGCATTACCGAGAGGGCCCAGAGATACCTCTCCGATACACGAAGTGACAAATCCTAATCTCGATCTATGCCAACTCAACAAACACCATCGGAGACCCCTGTAGAGCATCTTTATAATCACCCAGTTACGTTCTGACGTTTGATAGCACACAAGGTGTTCCTCCGGTATTCGGGAATTGCATAATCTCATAGTCAGAGGAACATGTATAAGTCATGAAGATAACAATAGCAATAAAACTAAACGATCATAATGCTAAGCTAACGGATGGGTCTTGTCCATCACATCATCTCTAATGATGTGATCTCGTTCATGAAATGACAACACATGTCTATGGTTAGGAAACTTAACCATCTTTGATTAACGAGCTAGTCAAGTAGAGGCATACTAGAGACACTTCGTTTGTCTATGTATTCACATATGTACTAAGTTTTCGATTAATACAATTCTAGCGTGAATAATAAACATTTATCATGATATAAGGAAATATAAATAACAATTTTATTATTGCCTCCAGGGCATATTTCCTTGAGTCTCCCGCTTGCACTAGAGGCAATAATCTAGTTCACATCGTCATGTGATTTAACACCAATAGTTCACATCTTTATGTGATTAGTTCACATCGCCATGTGACTAATACCCAAAGGGTTTTACTAGAGTCAATAATCTAGTTCACATCGCTATGTGATTAACACCCAAAGAGTACTAAGGTGTGATCATGTTTAGCTTGTGAGAGAAGCTTAGTCAATGGGCCTGTCACATTCAGAGCCTGTGTATTTTGCAAATTTTCTATGTCTACAATGCTCTAAATGGAGCTACTCTAGCTAGTTTCTCCCACTTTCAATATGTATCCACATTGAGACTCAGAGTCATCCGGATCGGTGTAAAAGCTTGCATCGACGTAACTCTTTACAACAAACTCTTTATCACGTCCATAACCGAGAAACATACCCTTATTCCACTAAGGATAACTTTGGCCGCTGTCCAGTGATCCACTCCTGGATCACTATTGTACCCTCTTGCGAAACTCATGGTAAGGTACACAATAGGTCTGGTACACAACATATCATACTTTATAGAACCTATGACTGAGGCATAGGGAATGACTTTTCATTCTCTTTCTATTTTCTACCATGGTCGGGTTTTGAGTCTTTACTCAACTTCACACCTTGCAACACAGGAAAGAACTCCTTCTTTGACTGTTTCATTTTGAACTACTTCAAAATCTTGTCAAGGTATGTACTCATTGAGAAAACTTATCAAGCGTCTTGATCTATCTCTATAGATCTTGACGCTCAATATGTAAGCAGCTTCACTGAGTTCTTTCTTTGAAAAACTCATTTCAAACACTCCTTTATGCTTTCCAGAAAATTCTACATCATTTCCAATCAACAAGATGTCATTTACATATACTTATCAGAAAGGCTGTAGTGCTCCCACTCACTTTCTTGTAAATACAGGCTTCTCCAAAAGTCTGTATAAAATCATATGCTTTGATCACACTATCAAAGCGTATATTCCAACTCCGAGAGGCTTGCACCAGTCCATAAATGGATCGCTGGAGCTTGCACACTTTGTTAGCACCTTTTCGATCGACAAAACCTTCTGGTTGCATCATATACAACTCTTCTTTAAGATATCCATTAAGGAATGCAGTTTTGACATCCATTTGCCAAATTTCATAATCATAAAATGCGGCAATTGCTAACATGATTTGTATAGACTTAAGCATCGCTATGGGTGAGAAGGTCTCATCGTAGTCAACTCCTTGAACTTATCGAAAACCTTTTGCAACAAGTCGAGCTTTGTAGATAGTAACACTACTATCAGTGTCCGTCTTCCTCTTGAAGATACATTTATTCTCAATGGCTCACCCATCATCGGGCAAGTCAATCAAAGTCCACACTTTGTTATCATACATGGATCCCATCTCAGATTTCATGGCTTCAAGCCATTTTGCGGAATCTGGGCTCATCATCGCTTCCTCATAGTTCGTAGGTTCGTCATGGTCAAGTAACATGAACTCCAGAACAGGATTACTGTACCACTCTGGTGCAGATCGTACTCTGGTTGACCTACGACGTTCGGTAGTAACTTGATCAGAAGTTTCATGATCATCATCATTAGCTTCCTCACTAATTGGTGTAGGAATCACTGGAACTGATTTCTGTGATGAACTACTTTCCAATTCGGGAGAAGGTATAATTACCTCATCAAGTTCTACTTTCCTCCCACTCACTTCTTTTGAGAGAAACTCCTTCTCTAGAAAGGATCCATTCTTAGCAACGAATATCTTGCCTTCGGATCTGTGATAGAAGGTGTACCCAACAGTTTCTTTTGGGTATCCTATGAAGACGCACTTCTCCGATTTGGGTTTCGAGTTTATCAAGCTGAAACTTTTTCACATAAGCATCACAACCCCAACCTTTAAGAAACGACAGCTTTGGTTTCTTGCCAAACCATAGTTCATACGGTGTCGTCTCAACGGATTTAGATGGTGCCCTATTAAATGTGAATGCAGCTGTGTCTAATGCATAACCCCAAAACAATAGTGGTAAATCGATAAGAGACGTCATAGATCGCACCATATCTAATAAAGTACGGTTACGACGTTCGGACACACCATTACGCTGCGGTGTTCCAGGTGGCGTGAATTGCAAAACTATTCCACATTATTTCAAATGAAGACCAAACTCGTAACTCAAATATTCGCCTCCGCGATCAGATCGTAGAAACTTTATTTTCTTGTTACGATGATTTTCCACTTCACTCTGAAATTCTTTGAACTTTTCAAATGTTTCAGACTTGTGTTTCATTAAGTAGATATACCCATATATGCTCAAATCATATGTGAAGGTCAGAAAATAATGATACCCGCCACGAGCCTCAACATTCATCGGACCGCATACATAGGTATGTATTATTTCCAATAAGTCAGTGGCTCACTTCATTGTTACGGAGAACGGAGTTTTAGTCATCTTGCCCATGAGCCATGGTTCGCAAGTATCAAATGATTCATAATCAAGTGATTCCAAAATCCCATCAGCATGGAGTTTCTTCATGCGCTTTACATCAATATGATCAAAACGGCAGTGCCACAAATATGTTGCACTATCATTATCAACTTTGCATATTTTGGCATCAATATTATGAATATGTGTATTACTACGATCGAGATTCAATAAACCATTTACATTCGGTGTATGACCATAGAAGGTTTTATTCATGTAAACAGAACAACAATTATTCTCTGACTTAAATGAATAACCATATCGCAATAAACATGATCCAATCATATTCATGCTCAATGCAAACACCAAATAACATTTATTTAGGTCCAACACTAATCTCGAAGATAGAGGGAGTGTGTGATGGTGATCTTATCAACCTTGGAATCACTTCCAATACACATCGTCACCTCGCCCTTAACTAGTCTCCGTTCATTTTGCAACTCCTGTTTCGAGTTACTAATCTTAGCAACCGAACCAGTATCAAATACCCTGGGGTTACTATGAACACTAGTAAAGTACACATCAATAACATGTATATCAAATATACCTTTCACTTTGACATCATTCTTATCCGCCAAGTATTTGGGGTAGTTCCGCTTCCAGTGACCATTCCCTTTGTAGTAGAAGCACTCAGTTTCAGGCTTAGGTCTAGCTTTGGGTTTCTTCACGGGAGTGACAACTTTCTTGCCTATTCTTTCTTGAAGTTCCCTTTCTTTTCCTTTGCCCTTTTACTTGAAACTAGTGGTCTTGTCAACCATCAACGCTTGATGCTTTTTCTTGATTTCTACCTTCGCTGATTTCAGTGTCGCGAAGAGCTCGGGAATCGTTTTTGTCATCCCTTGCATATTATAGTTCATCACGAAGTTCTAGTATCTTGGTGACAGTGACTAGAGAACTCTGTCAATCACTATCTTATCTGGAAGATTAACTCCCACTTGATTCAAGCGATTGTACTACCCAGACATTCTGAGTACATGCTCATTGGCTGAGCCATTCTCCTCCATCTTGTAGGCAAAGTACTTGTCAGAGGTCTCAAACCTCTCGACACGGGCATGAGTCTGAAATACCAATTTCAACTCTTGGAACATATCATATGCTCCGTGGCGTTCAAAACATTTTTGAAGTCCTGGTTCTAAGTTGTAAAGCATGGTGCACTAAACTATCAAGTAGTCATCATACTGAGCTTGTCAAACGTTCATAACGTCTGCATTTGCTCCTGTAATAGGTCTGTCACCTAGTGGTGCATCAAGGACATAATTCTTCTGTGCAGCAACGAGGATAATCCTCAGATCATGGACCTAGTCCGCATCATTGCTACTATCATCTTTCAACTTAGTTTTCTCTAGGAACATATCAAAAACATAGGGTGGTTACAACGTGAGCTATTGATCTACAACATAGATATGCAAAATCTATCAGGACTAAGTTCATGATAAATTAAGTTCAATTAATCATATTACTTAAGAACTCCCACTTAGATATACATCCTTCTAGTCATCTAAATGATCACGTGATCCATATCAACTAAACCATGTCCGATCATCGCGTGAGATGCAGTAGTTTTCAATGGTGAACATCTCTATGTTGATCATATCTACTATATGATTCACGTTTGACCTTTCGGGCTCACTATACTGAGGCCATATCTGCATATGCTAGGCTCATCAAGTTTAACCTAAGTATTCCGCGTGTGCAAAACTGGCTTGCACCCATTGTATGTGAATGTAGAGCTTATCACACCCGATCATCACGTGGTGTCTTGGCACGACGAACTGTAGCAACGGTGCATACTCAGGGAGAACACTTATACCTTGAAATTTAGTGAGGGATTATCTTATAATGCTGCTGCCATACTAAGCAAAATAAGATGCATAAAGGATAAACATCACATGCAGTCAAAATATGTGACATGATATGGCCATTATCATCTTGTGCCTTTGATCTCCATCTCCAAGGTACCGTCATGATCTCCATAGTTACCGGCATGACACCATGATCTCCATCATCTTGTTCTCTATCAACGTGTCGTCACATGGTCATCTCGCCAACTATTTCTTTTGCAGCTATTGCTATCGCATAGTGATAAAGTAAAGCAATTATATGGCGCTTGCATCTTATGCAATAAAGAGACAACCATAAGGCTTCTACCAGTTGCCGATAACTTTAACAAAACATGATCATCTCACACAACAATTTATATCTCATCACGTCTTGACCATATCACATCACAACATGCCCTGCAAAAACAAGTTAGACGTCCTCTAACTTTGTTGTTGCAAGTTTTACGTGGCTGCTACGGGCTTCTAGCAAGAACCGTTCTTACCTACGCATCAAAACCACAACGCTTTTTCGTCAAGTGTGCTGTTTTAACCTTCAACAAGGACCGACCGTAGTCAAACTCGATTCAACTAAAGTTGGAGAAACAGACACCCACCAGCCACCTATGTGCGAAGCACGTCGGTAGAACCAGTCTCATGAACGCGGTCATGTAATGTCGGTCCGGATCGCTTCATCCAACAATACCGCCGAATCAAAGTAAGGCGTTGGTGGTAAGCAGTATGACTATTATCGCCAACAACTCTTTGTGTTCTACTCATGCATATAACATCTACGCATAGACCTGGCTCGGATGCCATTATTGGGGAATGCAGTATTTCAAAAAATTCCTACGATCACGCAAGATCTATCTAGGAGATGCATAGCAAAGAGAGGGGAGAGTGTGTCTACGTACCCTCGTAGACCGAAAGCGGAAGCGTTTAGTAATGCGGTTGATGTATTCGAACGTCTTCGCGATCCAACCGATCAAGTACCGAACGCACGGTACCTCCGCGATCTGCACACGTTCAGTTCGGTGACGTCCCTCGAACTCTTGATCCAGTTGATGCCGAGGGAGAGTTTTGTCAGCATGACAGCGCGGTGACGGTGATGATGAAGTTATCGACGCAGGGCTTCGCCTAAGCACTACGACAATATGACCGAGGTGGAAAACTGTGGAGGGGGGCACCGCACACGGCTAAAGATCAACTTGTGCGTCTATGGGTGCCCCCTGACCACGTATATAAAGGAGGGAGAGGGAGAAGCAGCCGGCCCTAAGGGGGCACGCCAAGGTGTGGAGTCCTACTAGGACTCCCTAGTCCTAGTAGGATTCCACCTCCCACACGGAGTAGGAAAGGGGGAAGGGAGAAGGAGAAGGAAAAGGGGGGCCGGTGATACTTCTCTAATGTATCTATAATTTTTTATTGTTCCATGCTATTATATTATCTGTTTTGGACGTTTAATGGGCTTTACTATGCAGTTTTATATTATTTTTGGGACTAACCTATTAACCGAAGGCCCAGTGCAAATTGATGTTTTTTTTGCCTATTTCAGTGTTTCGCAGAAAAGGAATATCAAACGGAACGAAACCTTCGCGAGCATCTTTTTTTGGAAAAGATGCAATCTAGGAGACTTGGAGTGGACGTCAAGGAAGCAGCGAGGAAGCCACGAGGCAGGAGGGCGCGCCCAGGGGGGCCAGGCGTGCCCCCACCCTTATGGGCCCCTCGCAGCTCCACTGACCTACTTCTTTCACCTATATATGCTCTTATACCCTGAAACCATTGGGGAGAGCCACGAAACACCTTTTCCTCTGCCGCAACCTTCTGTACTCGTGAGATCCCATCTTGGGGCCTTTTCCCGCTCCGCCGGAGGGGGATTCGATCACGGAGGGCTTGTACATCAACACAATAGCCTCTCCGATGATGTGTGAGTAGTTTACCACAAACCTTTGTGTCCATAGTTATTAGCTAGATGGCTTCTTCTCTCTCTTTGAATCTCAATACAAAGTTCTCCTCGATCTTCTTGGAGATCTATTCGATGTAATTCTTTTTGCGGTGTGTTTTTCGAGATCTGATGAATTGTGGATTTATGATCAAGATTATCTATGAACAATATTTGATTCTTCTCTGAATTCTTATATGCATGATTTAATATCTTTGCAAGTCTCTTCGAATTATCAGTTTGGTTTGGCCTACTAGATTGATCTTTCTTGCAATGGGAGAAGTGCTTAGCTTTGTGTTTAATCTTGCGGTGTCCTTTCCTAGTGACAGGAGGGGCGGCAAGGCACGTATTGTATTGTTGCCATCGAGGGTAAATAGATGGGGTTTACATCATATTGCTTGAGTTTATCCCTCTACATCATGTCATCTTGCCTAATGCGTCACTCTGTTCTTATGAACTTAATACTCTAGATGCATGCTGGATAGCGGTCGATGTGTGGAGTAATAGTAGTAGATGTAGAATCGTTTCGGTCTACTTTTCACGGACGTGATGCCTATGTTTATGATCATGCCTATATATTCTCATAACTATGCGCTTTTCTATCAATTGCTCGACAGTGATTTGTTCACCCACCATAATATTTGCTATCTTGGGAGAAGCCACTTGTGAACCCTATGGCCCTCGGGTCTATTTTACATCATATTAGCCTCCCATCAACTAGCTATTTCCGTCGCCGTTTACATTGCAATCCTTACTTTCTAATCTATACAACAAAAATACCAAAAATATTTATCTTATTATCTTTATCAGATCTCACTTTTGCAAGTGGATGTGAAGGAACTGACAACCCCTTTATTGTGTTGGTTGCAGGGTTCTTGATTGTTTGTGCAGGTACTAGGCGACTTGCATGTAGTCTCCTACTGGATTGATACCTTGGTTCTCAAAAACTGAGGGAAATACTTACGCTACTTTGCTGCATCACCCTTTCCTCTTCAAGGGAAAACGAACGCATTCTCAAGAGGTAGCAAGAAGGATTTCTGGCGCCGTTGCCGGGGAGATCTACGCTCAAATCAAGACATACCAAGTACCCATCACAAACTTTTATCCCTCGCATTACATTATTTGCCATTTGCCTCTCGTTTTCCTCTCCCCCACTTCACCTTTGCCGTTTTATTTGCCCTCTCCCATTCGATCTTTTGTTTGCTTGTGTTACCATGTACCTTCTTTTTGCTTGCATCTTCGCTTGCTAAAAGTTTATGGATCCTCATCCACTTGCTAATCTCTTTAAGAGATCCAATTATGATGAACCTATTGCTAGTGAGTTGAGTGCACTAGATTATCTTTATGAGGTTTTGCTTGAAATTCGTGAATATGAAAAGTGTGATGAATTACTTTATGAAGCGATTCATGGTAGATCTTTGAATAAAAAGCATGATTGCAATGATGTTATTATAAACTCTATGAATGTCAATTATGCTAATAATATGCAAAACCCTAAGCTTGGGGATGCTAGTTTTGCTATGTCCTCTAATTGTTGCAATGCTCATGATTGGAGTGATTCTTCTTATGATCTTGAAAAATTTATTTCAGCCCCATGATGAATATGAGATTGATAATAATGTTTGCAATAATATTGAAAGTGGGTTTGGAAGAGTGTCAACTTTAGATCCCACATACTTGGAGAATGTTCAATCTTATGAAGTTTTTCATAAAAGTGGGTTTGGAGAGGTCATGACTTTAGTTAATGTTAATCCCACAATTTCGGAAGAGTGTCAACTTTGCATGCATGTGGATCATGAAGAGAAAATTTCATGTGATAGCTATATTGTTGAATTTGATTATGGTCCTACATGTAATTATTATGAGAGAGGAAAATATGGTTGTAGAAATTTTCATGTTACTAAATTACCTCTCGTCATGTTGAGGTTGCTATTGTTTCTTTTTTCTTCCATGCATATGCTAGTTTTTTCTTGTCTTGATAATTTGTTTGCTTATAAAATTCCTATGCATAGGAAGTATGTTAGACTTATATGTGTTTGTCACATGTTTTATGATGCTCTCTTTGTGCTTCAATTCTTGTCTTTCATGTGAGCATCATTGAAATCTCTTTGCCTAGCTAGGGGCGTTAAATGATAGCGCTTGTTGGGAGGCAACCCAATTTTATTTTTGTTCTTGTTTAGTGATAAATAAATCATCTATCCTATGTTATGATTGTGTTTTTTATGTTTTAATTAGTGTTTGTGCCAAGTAAAGCCTTTAGGATCTTCTTGGATGATTGTTGTTTGATCTTGCTGAAAAAACAGAAAGTATGCGCTCACGAGAATAATTTTCATTTTTTACCAGAGAGCGATAAAATACCAATTCCAACTGCAGTAGATCAATATACAAATTATTTAGGACGTCCTAATGTCTCAGGATTTTTGGAGTTACAGAAGTATTCTAAACCTACAGATTACTACAGACTGTCCTGTTTTTGACAGATTCTGTTTTTCGTGTGTTATTTGCTTATTTTGATGATTCAATGGCTAGTATCGGGGGGTATTGTCGGTGGGAAATGACACCTATGGGGTCACTGGGATCCCTTCTACGGTTGGCGGGCGCGGGGTTGTGCAAAGAGCGGGTCTGGCGGTTAGCACACAAATCGTTTACCCAGGTTTGGGCCGCGGAGACGCGTAAAACCCTAGTCCTGCTTGTGTGTGTATTTAGGTGTTCTTGTGTTCTTGAACTAGCTGCAGTGGCTCTCTAGTCCAAAAGATACGAATCCCCTCCAGTCCACCTTGGGCCTCCTTTTATAGACAAAAGGGGGTTGCCACAGTGGCACATAGGAGGTGGAAAGGTGTACATGGGCTGAGTCTATCCCTTGGCATCATCGGACAAACACATTTAATGCACTGCCGACATGCCCCTCTTTCTTTATTGGGGACGGCAAAGATGCTCGTCCCAGCTGTCGTCGCCTCGCCTGGCTCCGACGCGCGTCCAAGCTGATGAGCGTTGTAGCGCCACATTGGCTGGCCGCTGGGCTGGCGCGGTGGTGGAGCCTTCACGAAGATCTGCATGCCACCACGCAGGTGCTTGCTGAGTTGGTGTAGAGGCCGCGTGCTGCCACGTAGATGCCTGCTCAGCTGGTCGAGCTGGCAGCTATATGGGAGCCGCGGTGGAGGCTTTGGCAGACGCGGGCCTGGCTGCGGCTCTTCAGGCGTCCTCGGCAAGGGTCTTGCCGAGGGACCGGCAAGGGTCTCGCCGCGGCGCCGCGGTCGTCCCTGACAAGGGTCTTGTCGGGGGTCTCGTGGATCTCCTTGGCAAGGATCTCGCCAAGGGTCGTCGTCTTCTGGTTCCCAGCTGATCTTGTGTGTCTATGATCTCTACAAAGATCTGCATGCCACCACGGAGGTGCCTCCCGAGCCTTGGTTCCAATATGGTGTGGGGACCCCTTGGGCTCAATGGTGGTATGCTCTGTTGGTGCCAGGCAAGTTGCCCCGGCAAGGATCTTGCCGAGGCTACGGAAGCCACCCCGGCAAGAGTCTTGCCGGGGGAGTCCACCTCGCCCTCTTGCTCTCTTTGCGTCTCTGGTCGTCTTGGCGTTGCTCCGGCATCCCTCCCCTGCCCTGCTTAGTGTGGCCGTGGGCACGGCTCTGACTGCCTGTGCACAAGTTAAGGGATGCAAAAGGAGAGCCCATACTTTTGTACACCGACAGGAGCCCCCGGGCCTGGGCCACACATAAGTGTGACGCGTTATTGGGCTAGGCCCAGAATGGTGCGCGGGCAGGTGGGGAGGATTTTTACCGCAGTAATTTCCCCGTCCGTTGCACTTCCCCACGACCTGCATCGAACGTGCGACGTGGAGAGTCATGCGTGACGTGGGGGTCGTGCGTGGGGTGGTTTCCGCATGCATGCGTCACATCATGGTAAAGAGGCACTCCGCACCTTCCCCGTAAAAGGGAACAAGCGCGGGCACGCTGCTCATTTACCCCCTGTGTTTTCTCCAATCTCGGAACCACCGTCCCCTCCTTCTTCCTCAAGCCTTTGATCTCGCTCGCCGTCACCGTGTTTTCTCTGCCCTTTCTCCTCCACTTCTCGCAGCCACCATGGCACCCAAGACCAGCAAGAGCAAAGGAGTGGCCAGGGACGCCGGGGGGGTCGGAGCCGCCGGAGAGCGAGTTGGCGGCGCGGTGGATACAACTCGCCTACTTCACCTCGACGGTTGATGCGGTCCACCTCTGAGACAACTTCAGGCCCCTGTGGGGGTGCAAGACGGGGGGAGAGACGACGGGGCATCCGGCCACGCGCGTCATCCCCACCAATTGCGCCAAGGCCGCTCCAAATCGGTACCCATTCTTCATTGACTACTTTTCCTCTGGCCTTGCCCCCTTTCTCTGATTTCTTCAACGACATCATGCACACCTACAGCTTCCACCTTCTGGATTTCACTCCAAATGCAGTGGCGTGCATGGTTCTTTTCTCCCATCTTTGTGAGGGCTTCGCCGTAGTGCTTCCCAGCACGGCGCTCTTCCGCCACTACTTTTATACTCGAATCCAGAAGGGAGGCACCATCTCTGGTTGCGTCACTTGGATCCCAAGGCCCCTGGTAAGGGGACGTATCCATAGGGTGCGCAGAAGGAGAGGTGGGAGGAATGGCGGAGCCAGTGGTGCTGGATTGAGGAGGAGGACCCTCAGGAGTTTTGCCAAGTTCGCCAGACGCCGCCAGTCCGCAGAGATGACTGGGGTGACGTCGACGCCCAGGACGGGAGGCTCACGGTCGCCACCACCAGGATTCACCGCCTTGCCGCTGCCGGGCTCACCCTGGAGATGATTGGGGTGGATTTCATCCACCGCCGCATCGCTCCTCTGCACAACAAGGGGAGGCCGGCTTGGCTTTTCAGCAACGCGGTCGACATCATGCGGCTCCACCCTGGCCTGAACCATAACTTCATGGTGATGGCGCACGCCCACTTCTGCCAGCGGCTCTTCCAGCTCGACATGGGTCGTGACGGCAGGGCCAAAAGGGCCGGCAAGGCCGCGAAGGCCGGCAAGGTTGCCAAGGGGCCCTTGTTTGGGTTGCTGGCGGGGGTGGTCCCGCTGAGCAACAACTCTCGCCAAACCGTCATCATCGCCATGATGCCGGACTTCAATGCGCACGGCCTTGACCCAAATTGGGCCAAGACGGAGGAGGATTAGGTGTAGGAGTTCTTCGACACCTTGGTGGACAAGTACGTCCGCGAGGAGCCGCGGCTCATCCAGGACACCACCCAGGCGGAGCTGGACTACATCACCGCCAAGGCGGCGGAGGCGGAGCTCGCCAAGGAGGCAGGCAACGCTGGCGGCGTGGAGGACAAGGCCGCGACGACCGCGGAGGAGAAGGAGCTCGCCCAATGGGCGGAATCTGCTGGGGAGGCCAGCAGCGCCGGCATCGGGGGCCTTCTCATCGAAGTCGACGCCGACGAGTCGTCTGAGGAGGAGGCCGAGGCTGTCAAGCCCCCGGTCACGAGGAGAGGGCGTGTCCTGCGGCGGGCCATCTCTGGTGAGCCGGTCCGGTCCGGCAGGGCCGCACACGCGCAACAACCTCCGGAGGCGCCCATGCGCTAGACGAGGGCCGCGACGACGGGGAAGGCGGTGAAGGTTGTGATGGCGAAGAAGAAAGCAACTGCTCCTTCTTCGTCCAAGCGTCCCCTAACTCCACCTGCTTCCCCTCCTCCCGCAGGTGACGATTCAGAGGTCTTGTTCGACCTCGGGTCTCTTAGCCCGAGGAGGAAGAGGAAGGCCACAGAAGAAGAGGCGGAGGATGAGTAAGTGCCTTGCCTTTCGTCATCTCCGTCCCTTCGGACCGCGCCACTTTTCTTGACTTGTCTTCATGCTCGCAGGGATAGGGAGATGCTGGCCCAGAGGATGGCAAAGAGGGCCAAGGCCTCGGCGGGCGGCCAGCCCCCGGTGGGCACCTCGAGTACGCCGCTGGTGGTGGTGGAGAGCAGCCCCGGCGCAGCCCCCAGCGTGCGTTCATCACTCGCTTCCTTTTGATGTGTGCGTTCGGTCGTCTCCTTGCTTGAAGTGACGACCACGATGAAGCCGTTGCTTCGTCCAGACCGGATTCTCACAATTGCGCACCCCCTACCTGGCGCACCAGAGATGTCGGTGGGAAACCACACCTATGGGGTCATTGTGATCCCTTCTATGGTTGGCGGGCGCGGGGTTGTGCGAAGAGCGCGTTTGGCGGTCAGCACACAAATCATTTACCCAGGTTTGGGCCGCGGAGACGCGTAAAACCCTAGTCCTGCTTGTATGTGTATTTAGGTGTTCTTGTGTTCTTGAACTAGCTGCAGTGGCTCTCTAGTCCAAAAGATCCGAATCCCCCTCCAGTACGCCTCGGGCCTCCTTTTATAGACAAGAAGGGGCTGCCACAGTGGCACACAGGAGGTGGAAAGGTGTACAGGGGCTGAGTCTATCCCCTGGCATCATTGGACAAACACATTTAATGCGCTGCCGACATGCCCCTCTTGCTTTATTGGGGACGGCAAAGAAGCTCGTCCCAGCTGTCGTCGCCTTGCCTGGCTCCGACGCGCGTCCAAGCTGACAAGGCATTGTAGCGCCACGTTGGCTGGCTGTTGGGCTGGCGCGGTTGTGGAGCCTCCACGAAGATCTGCATGCCACCACGCAGGTGCTTGCTGAGTTGGTGTAAAGGCCGCGTGCTGCCACGCAGATGCCTGCTCAGCTGGTCGAGCTGGCAGCTGTATGGGAGTAGCGGTGGAGGCTTTGGCAGACATGGGCCTGGCTGCGGCCCCACAGGCATCCTCGGCAAGGGTCTTGCCGAGGGCCCGGCAAGGGTCTCGCTGCGGCACCACGGTCGTCCCCGGCAAGGGTCTTGCCGGGGGTCTCGTGGATCTCCTTGGCAAGGATCTCGCCAAGGGTCATTGTCTTCTGGTTCCCATCTGATCTTGTGTGTCTATGATCTCTACAAAGATCTGCATGCCACCACGGAGGTGCCTCCCGAGCCTTGGTTCCAATATGGCGTGGGGACCCCTTGGGCTCAAGGGTGGTATGCTCTGTTGGCGCCAGGCAAGTTGCCCCGGCAAGGATCTTGCCGAGGCTGCAGAAGCCACCCCGGCAAGAGTCTTCACGGGGGTGTCCACCTCGCCCTCTTGCTCTCTTTGCGTATCTGGTCGTCTTGGCGTTGCTCTGGCATCCCTCCCCTGCCCTGCTTAGTGTGGCCATGGGCGCGGCTCTGACTGCCCGTGCACAAGTTAAGGGGTGCGAAATGAGAGCCCCTACTTTTGTACACCGACAGGTATGAACCATAGAGAAGTTGGAATACAATAGGTTTAACACCAATATAAATAAAGAATGAGTTCATTAAAGTACTTTAAAGTGGTGATTTGTTTTCTTATACTAATGGAGCTCGTGAGATATTCTGTTGAGTTTTGTGTTGTGAAGTTTTCAAAATTTTGGGTAAAGATTTGATGGATTTTGGAATAAGGAGTGTCAAAAGCCTAAGCTTGGGGATGCCCTGGAAGGCATCCCCTCTTTCATCTTCGTCTATCGGCAACTTTACTTGAGGCTATATTTTTATTCACCTCATGATATGTGTTTTGCTTGGAGCGTTTTGTATGATGTGAGTCTTTGCTTTTTAGTTTATCACAATCATCCTTGCTGTACACACCTTTTGGGAGAGACACACATGAATCCAAATTTATTAGAATACTCTATGTGCTTCACTTATATCTTTTGAGATAGATAATTTTGCTCTAGTGCATCACTTATATATTTTTAGAGTACGGTGGTGGTTTTATTTTATAGAAATTATTGATCTCTCATGCTTCACTTATATCATTCTGAGAGTCTTTTAGAACAGCATGGTAATTTGCTTTGGTTATAAACTTAGTCCTAATATGATGGGCATTCAAGATGGGTATAATAAAAACTTCCATATAGAGTGCATTGAATAGTTTAATACTTGATAAATGTTTTGAGATATAAAGATGGTAATATTAGAGTCGTGCTAGTTGAGTAATTGTGAAATTGAGAAATACTTGTGTTGAGGTTTGCAAGTCTCGTAGCATGTACGTATGGTGACCGTTGTGTGACAAATTTGAAGCATGAGGTGTTCTTTGAGTGCCTTATGAGTGGCGGTCGGGGGCGAGCGATGGTCTTTCCTACCAATCTATCTCCCTAGGAGCATGCGCGTAGTGCTTGGTTTTGATGACTTATAGATTTTTGCAATAAGTATGTGAGTTCTTTATGACTAATGTTGAGTTCATGGATTATACGCACTCTCACCCTTCCACAATTGCTAGCCTCTCTTGTGTCGCGCAACTTTCGCCGGTACCATAAACCTATCATTTACCTTCCTCAAAACAGCCACCATACCTACCTATTATGGCATTTCCATAGCCATTCCGAGATATATTGCCATGCAACTTTCCACTGTTACGTTTATTATGACACACTTCATCATTGTCATATTGCCTTGCATGATTATGTAGTTGACGTTGTATTTGTGGCAAAGCCACCATGCATAATTTCATACATGTTACTCTTGATTCATTGCCCATCCTGGTACACCGCCGGAGGCATTCATATAGAGTCATACTTTGTTCTAGTATCTAGTTGTAATCTTTGAGTTGTAAATAAATAGAAGTGTGATGATCATCATTAATATAGCATTTTCCCAAAAAAAGGGAAGGCCAAATGAAAAGAAAGTAAGGCCAAAAAATAAATAAAAATAATAATAAAAGGGACAATGCTACTATCCTTTTTCCACACTTGTGCTTCAAAGTAGCACCATGATCTTCATGATAGAGAGTCTCTTATATTGTCACTTTATATACTAGTGGGGATTTTTTATTATAGAAGTTGGCTTGTATATTCCAACAATGGGCTTCCTCGAATGCCCTAGGTCTTCGTGAGCAAGCAAGTTGGATGCACACCCACTTAGTTTCTTTTGTTGAACTTTCATACATTTATAGCTCTAGTGCATCCGTTGCATGACAATCCCTACTCCTCGCATTGACATCAAATTATGGACATCTCCATTGCCCGTTGATTAGCCGCGTCAATGTGAGACTTTCTCTTTTTGTCTTCTCCACACAACCCCCATCATTATATTCTATTCCACCCATAGTGCTATGTCCATGGCTCACGCTCATGTATTGCGTGAAAGTTGAAAAAAGTTTGAGATTACTAAAGTATGAAACAATTGCTTGGCTTGTCATCAGGGTTGTGCATGATGAGAGCATTTTTGTGTGACGAAAATGAAGTGTAGCCGAACTATATGATTTTGTAGGGATAAGCTTTCTTTGGCCATGTTATTTTGAGAAGACATAATTGCTTAGTTAGTATGCTTGAAGTATTATTATTTTTATGTCAATATTAAACTTTTGTCTAGAATCTTTTGGATCTGAACATTCATGCCACAATAAAGAAAATTACATTGAAAATTATGTTAGGTAGCATTCCAAATCAAAAATTCTGTTTTTATCATTTACCTACTCGAGGACGAGTAGGAATTAAGCTTGGGGATACTTGATACGTCTCCAACGTATAAATAATTTTTGATTGTTCCATGCTATTATATTATCTGTTTTGGATGTTTAATGGGATTTACTATGCCCTTTTATATTATTTTTGGGACTAACCTATTAACCAGGGCCCAGTGCAAATTGCTGTTTTTTTGCCTGTTTCAGTGTTTCGCAGAAAAGGAATATCAAACAGAATCCAAACGGAACGAAACCTTCGCGAGGATCTTTTTTGGAACAGATGCAATCCAGGAGACTTGGAGTGGACGTCAAGGAAGTAGCAAGGAAGCCATGAAGTAGGAGGGCGCGCCCAGGGGGGCAGGCATGCCCCCACCCTCGTGGGCCCCTCACAGCTCCATCGACCTACTTCTTTCGCCTATATATACTCTTATACCCTGAAACCATCGGGGAGAGCCACGAAACACCTTTTCCATCGCCGCAACCTTTTGTACCTGTGAGATCCCATCTTGGAGCCTTTTCTGGCACTCCCTCGGAGGGGGATTCGATCACGGAGGGCTTCTACATCAACACCATAGCCTCTCCGATGATGTGTGAGTAGTTTACCACAGACCTTCGGGTCCATAGTTATTAGCTAGATGGCTTCTTCTCTCTCTTTGAATCTCAATACAAAGTTATCCTCAATCTTCTTGGAGATCTATTCGATGTAATTCTTTTTGCGGTGTGTTTGTCAAGATCCGATGAATTGTGGATTTATGATCAAGATTATCTATGAACAATATTTTATTGTTCTCTGAATTCTTATATGCATGATTTAATATCTTTGCAAGTCTCTTCGAATTATCAGTTTGGTTTGGCCTACTAGATTGATCTTTCTTGCAATGGGGGTAGTGCTTAGCTTTGGGTTCAATCTTGTGGTGTCCTTTCCCAGTGACAGCAGGGGCAGCAAGGCACGTATTGTATTGTTGCCATCGAGGGTAAAAAGATGGGGTTTACATGATATTGCTTGAGTTTATCCCTCTACATCATGTCATCTTGCCTAATGCGTTACTCTGTTCTTATGAACTTAATACTCTAGATGCATGCTGGGTAGCGGTCGATGTGTGGAGTAATAGTAGTAGATGCAGAATCATTTCGGTTTACTTGTTACGTACGTGATGCCTATGTTTATGATCATGCCTAGGGCCTGTCTATGACGATATATGATGAACTAGTTGAGATGAGAAAAGCTGGTATGAACTCGACCTATCTTGTTTTTGTAAATATGATTAGTTCATCGTTCCTGTTTCAGCCTATTATGAATGAAACATGTTTGCAATGACAATTAGAGATTATAGTTTCTCATGCCATGCTTAATTAGCTAGGAGTTTATAATGGTTTACCTTGCATGCCAACATGCTATTAAAATGGTTGTGATGTGGTAGATAGGGTGGCATCCTCCTTTGAACGATTCAAGTGGCTTGACATGGCACATGTTCACGCATGTAGTTGAAACAAAATTAACATAGTCTCCACGATATTTATGTTCATGGTGAATTATATCCTACTCATGCTTGCATTCAGTGTTGATTAATTTTAATGCATGTTCATGACAGTTGTCACTCTCTAGCTGGTCGCTTCCCAGTCTCTTTCTAGCCTTCACTTGTACTAAGCGGGAATATTGCTTGTGCATCCACTTCCATAAACCCCAAAAGTTATTCCATATGAGTCCACTATGCCTTCCTATATGCGGTATCTACCCACCGTTCCAAGTAAATTTGTATGTGCCAAACACTAAACCTTCAAATGAAATTCTGTTTTGTATGCTCGAATAGCTCATGTATCAACTAGGGTTGTCTATATCTTCCATGCTAGGCGGGTTATTCTCAAGAGGAGTGGACTCCGCTCCTCATTCACGAGAAAATGGCTGGTAACCGGGATGCCCAGTCCCTTGCTTAAATTAAAATAATTGCAAACAAAACTCGCCCATGATTGTTGTTAGTTGGAGGCACCCGTTGTTCGGACAAGCCATGGATTGCTGTTTGTTGGTGGTGGGGGAGTATAAACTTTACCATTCAGTTTGGGAACCGCCTATAATGTGTGTAGCATGGAAGATATCGAGATCTCTTAGTTTTTATGTTGAGAATGAAGTATAGCACTCAAAATATTATTCATCTCTATTTCATTTTTCTTGAGAGGATGATCAGGCAAAGCATTAAGTAATCGGAGAAGCCTCCCCCAAGCTTATGGGAGACTCTCTTCTTCAATTTGCACAAAATTATATATTTCCCTTAAGGCAGTTTGTTTCTTATGAGCGGGGAAATATTTAGCAGAGAAGTAATAAATCATATCCTGGGGACTACGCACACAACCAGGATCAAGAGAATTAAACCATGTTTTAGCATCACCCTTTAATGAGAATGGAAACAACTTAAGGATAAAGTAATATCGAGTTTTCTCATCATTAGTGAACAAGGTGGCTATATCATTTAATTTAGTAAGATGTGCCACAACAGTTTCAGATTCATAGCCATAAAAAGGATCAGATTCAACCAAAGTAATTAACTCAGGATCGACAGAGAAATCATAATCCTTATTAGAAATACAGATAGGTGAAGTAGCAAAAGCAGGGTCATGTTTCATTCTAGCATTCAAAGACTTCTCTTTTAGTTTAGCTAACGGTTTCTTAAGATCATATCTATCATTGCAAGCTAAAAAGTCTCTAGCAGTTTCTTCATCCATAACATAACCCTCAGGCACAACAGGAAATTCATATCTAGAGGGAGAATCTTCATCATCACTTTCATTAATATTATCAGTTTCAATAATTTCATTCTCTCTAACCCTGGCAAGTTGTTCATCAAGAAATTCACCTAGTGGCACAGTATTATCAAGCATAGAAGTAGTTTCATCATAAGCATCATGCAAAGCAGAAGTGGCATCATCAATAATATGCGACATATCAGAATGAATAGCAGGAGTAGGTGTCGCAAGTTTACTCATAACAGAAGGTGAATAAAGTGCAGAGTTAGATGGCAGTTCCTTATCTCCCCTCGTAGTTGAGGGATAAATCTTGGTTCTTTCATCTCTCAGGTTCTTCATAGTGATCAATAGATATAAATCCCAAGTGACTCAAAGAATAGAGCTATGCTCCCCGGCAACGGCGCCAGAAAATAGTCTTGATAACCCACAAGTATAGGGGATCGCAACAGTTTTCGAGGGTAGAGTATTCAACCCAAATTTATTGATTCGACACAAGGGGAGCCAAATAATATTCTCAAGTATTAACAGTTGTGTTATCAATTCAACCGCACCTAAAAGACTTACTATCTGCATCAAATTATTTAGTAGCAAAGTAGTATGGAAGTAACGGTAACGGTGGCGAAAGTAACAGTAGCAGTTTTATAGTAATTGTAACAGTGGCAATGGAAAAGTAACTAAGCAAAGATCAATATGTGAAAAGCTCGTAGGCATTGGATCAGTGATGGATAATTATGTCTGATGCGATTCCTCATGCAATAGTAACAACATAGGGTGACACAGAACTAGCTCCAGTTCATCAATGTAATGTAGGCATGTATACCGAGTATAGTCATACATGCTTATGGAAAAGAACTTGCATGACATCTTTTGTCCTACCCTCCCGTGGCAGCGGGGTCCTATTGGAAACTAAGGGATATTAAGGCCTCCTTTTAATAGAAGCATTAACACTTAGTGAATACATGAACTCCTCAAACTATGATCATCACCGGGAGTGGTCCCGATTATTGTCACTTCGGGGTTACCAGATCACATAGTAGGTGACTATTGACTTGCAAAATAGGATCAAGAACCCACATATATTCATGAAAACATAATAGGTTCAAATCTGAAATCATGGCACTCGGGCCCTAGTGTCAAGCATTAAGCATAGAACAGTCATAGCAACATCAATCTCAGAACATAATGGATACTAGGGATCAAACCCTAACAAAACTAACTCGATTAGATGATAAATCTCATCCAACCCATCACCGTCCAGCAAGCCTACGATGTAATTACTCACGCACGGCGGTGAGCATCATGAAATTGGTGATGGAGGAAGGTTGATGATGACGATGGCGACGGATTCCCCTCTCCGGAGCCCCGAACGGACTCTAGATCAGCCCTCCTGAGAGAGATTAGGGCTTGGCGGCGGCTCCATATCGTAAAATGCGATGAATCCTTCTCTCTGATTTTTTTCTCCCCGAACATGAATATATAGAGTTGGAGTTGAGGTCGGTGGAGCCTCAGGTGGCCCACGAGATAGGGGGGCACACCCCAGGGGGGTGGGCGTGCCCCCACCCTCGTGGATAGGGTGTGGCCCCCCTGGTGTAGATTCTTTCGCCAGTATTTTTTATATATTCCAAAAATATTCTCCGTGAAGTTTCAGGTGATTCTGAGAACTTTTGTTTCTGCACAAAAATAACACCATGGCAACTCTACTGAAAATAGCGTCAGTCCGGGTTAGTTCCATTCAAATCATGCAAGTTAGAGTCCAAAACAAGGTCAAAAGTGTTTGGAAAAGTAGATACGATGGAGACGTATCAGTGATGCCTATGTTTATGATCATGCCTAGATATTCTCATAACTATGCGCTTTTCTATCAATTGCTCGACAGTAATTTGTTCACCCACCATAATTTTTGCTATCTTGAGAGAAGCCACTAGTGAAACCTATGGCCCCCGGGTCTATTTTACATCATATTAGTCTCCCGTCAACTAGCTATTTTTGTTGCCGTTTACTTTGCAATCTTTACTTTCCAACCTATTCAACAAAAATACCAAAAATATTTATCTTATTATCTTTATCAGATCTCACTTTTGCTAGTGGCCATGAAGGGATTGACAACCCCTTTATCACATTGGTTGCAAGGTTCTTGATTGTTTGTGCAGGTACTAGGCGACTTGCGTGTAGTCTCCTACTGGATTGATACCTTGGTTCTCAAAAACCGAGGGAAATACTTACGCTACTTTGCTGCATCACCCTTTCCTCTTCAAGGGAAAACCAACACATGCTCAAGAGGTAGCATCCGACCCCCTTCTCCTAGTCCTAATCGGCCTCCTGCCCTAAGGGGGCACATCAGCCCGTTGTGGGATGGTGTGCTTCCCTCTTATGGCCCATAAGGCCCATAACTTCTCCCAGGGGGTTCAGGTAACCTCCCGGTACTCTGGAAAAATGCCCAAACCTCTCGGAACCATTCCGATGTCCAAATGCAACATTCCAATATATGAATCTTTACCTCTCGACCATTTCGAGACTCCTCGTCATGTCCGTGATCTCATCCGGGACTCCGAACAAACTTCGGTTCATCAAATCACATAACTCATAATACAAATCGTCATCGAACGTTAAGCGTGCGG
Source organism: Triticum urartu (assembly GCF_003073215.2). Classification (NCBI taxonomy): domain Eukaryota; kingdom Viridiplantae; phylum Streptophyta; class Magnoliopsida; order Poales; family Poaceae; genus Triticum; species Triticum urartu. The sequence continues at coordinate 368,879,355 of NC_053027.1, read as the reverse complement.
ACCCTAAGGGTTCGAAAACTATGTAGACATGACCGAGACACATCTCCGGTCAATAACCAATAGAGGAACCTGGATGCTCATATTGGCTCCTACATATTCTACGAAGATCTTTATCGGTCAAACCGCATAACAACATACGTTGTTCCCTTTGTCATCGGTATGTTGCTTGCACGAGATTCGATCGTCGGTATCATCATACCTAGTTCAATATCGTTACCGACAAGTCTCTTTACTCGTTACTTAATGCATCATCCCGTAACTAAACCATTAGTCACATTGCTTGTAAGGATCATAGTGATGTGCATTACCGAGAGGGCCCAGAGATACCTCTCTGATACACGGAGTGACAAATCCTAATCTCGATGTATGCCAACTCAACAAACACCATCAGGGACACCTGTAGAGCATCTTTATAATCACCCAGTTACATTGTGATGTTTGATAGCACACAAGGTGTTCCTCAGGTATTCGGGAGTTGCATAATCTCATAGTCAGAGGAACATGTATAAGTCATGAAGATAACAATAGCAATAAAACTAAACGATCATAATGCTAAGCTAACGGATGTGTCTTGTCCATCACATCATTCTCTAATGATGTGATCCCATTCATCAAATGACAACACCTGTCGTTGGTTAGGAAACTTAACCATCTTTGATTAATGAGCTAGTCAAGTAGAGGCATACTAGGGACACTCTGTTTGTCTATGTATTCACACATGTACTAAGTTTCCGGTTAATACAATTCTAGCATGAATAATAAACATTTATCATGATATAAGGAAATGTAAATAACAATTTTATTATTGCCTCTAGGGCATATTTCCTTCAATTAGGTACGAGGATGGTCGCCACCAAGCAGCTAGGGAGCTTCCCGGAGGCCAAGGAGAAGGACCACAAGGCCACAAGGAGGAAGAAGGAGTGCACCAAGATCAACTCTACACCTCCCAGGCGACCCCGTGCCCACGGGCCTAGAAGACCCCGTGCGCATGGACTACAAAGGGAGCTGGCGCTGCAGCACCCTGTGGGCACGGGCTTCTACCGTGCCCACGGGACTCCCGTGCACATGGGCCCTTCAGGATGGATGGTTGTGATCTCCTGTTGGGCCTCCACTTCGTCCCACACCTCCAGCCACCTATATATACTCCTCTCCCTCCTCCATTTAGACTTAGCAAAGGATATGACATGATCTAGTTGAGTTTTGCTCCTTGTACCTTGATACGTCTCCATCGTATATACTTTTCCTAATGCTTTTCCTCTTGTTTTGGACTCTAATTTGCATGATTTGAATGAAACTAACCCGGAATGACGCTGTTTTCAGCAGAACTACCATGGTGTTGTTTTTGTGCAGAAATAAAAGTTCTCAAATTGGAACGAAACTTTGCGAGGAATTTTAATATGCATAAAGATAATTTCTGGAGCCAAGAACCACCGGAGGGGGCACCTAGGTGGGCACATCCCACCAGGGCGCCCCCCTCTAGGCGCGCCTAGGTGGGTTGTCACCACCTGGTGGCCCCGCAGACCCTGAAACCAACGCAATAAAGTCACATTTTTCTAGAAAAAATCAGGGAGAAAGAATTATCATGTTTCATGAGACGGAGCCGCCGCTGCCTCCTATTCTTCATTGGGAGGCTAGATCTAGAGTCCGTTTGGGGCTCCGGAGAGCGATGTTAGGGCATGTCTCTTCCTAAGTGGTTTTGGTGATTGATGACAATGCTTTTGCGGACTAATCATGTGCATTGAGTATTCCAGAGATTCTTTCATTGGCACGAGACGATTCTTTCCCCTCAAAGCTTAAAGTGAAGACGGTGTAGTCTCTTTCCTTTCAGTTTTGGTGGACTTGAGTCATAGGAGACACCGTACTATCGAGAGAGGGTCCACATTGGAAAGGCTAGGGTGGAATCAACACGTACACTTCTTTCTGCACCCCCAGCTCCTTTTCTCTCCTTGGAGTTTACCATTTCGACGGAAGTGGAGATTGTGAGGTGCTAGCGGTAGTACCGCCTATGGTCCTCAAGTGGTAGTACCGCTGTCTCATAGCGGTAGTACCGCTTGGATGCATCGGCGGCCGTACCGTCTTGGTTCGGCACCACTACCGCCTTGATTTGAGGGCATCACGTCTTGTGTCGGGTTGTGCGGCAGCAGTAGCGGTAATAGCAGTGGTAGTACCACTCACGAGCGGTAGTACCGCAGCTACTGATACGTCTCCAACGTATCTATATTTTTTGATTGTTCCATGATGTTATATTATCAATCCTGGATGTTTTATAATCATTTTATACCATTTTTGGTACTAACCTATTGACATAGTACCAAGTGCTAGTTGTTGTTTTTTTGCATTTTTTTACATCGCAGGTAATAAATATCAAATGGAGTCCAAATGCAGTGAAACTTTTTGTGGATTTTTCTGGACCAGAAGACCTCCAATGGGCCAAAGAAGCACATGGGGGCTGTTCCGAGTGGAGCACAACCCACCAGGGCGCGCCTGGAGGCCCAGGCGCGTCCTGGTGGGTTGTGCCCACCTCGGGTGCCCCCCGGACCGCCTCTTTACTCTATAAATACCCCAATATTCCAGAAACCCTAGGGGAGTCAACAAAAATCAATTATAGCCGCCACAGAGTCTAGAACCACCAGATCAAATCTAGACACCATCACGGAGGGGCTCACCACTCCCATTGGTGCCTCTCCGATGATGCGTGAGTATTTCTTTGTAGACCTTCAGATCTGTAGTTAGTATCTAGATGAATTCCTCTCTCTCATTTTATTCTCAATACAATGGTCTCTTGGAGATCCATATGATGTAACTCTTTTGCGGTGTGTTTGTCGGGATCCAATGAACTTTTAGTTTATGATCAGATCTGTCTCTTTTTACCCATGAAAGTTATTTGAGTTTCTTTGACCTCTTATATGCATGATTCCTTATAGCCTCGTATTTCTTCTCTGATATTTCGTTTTTGTTTGGCCAACTTGATCTATTTATCTTGCAATGGAAAGAGGTGCTTTGTAGTGGGTTCAATCTTACGGTGCTTGATCCCAGTGACAAAAGGGGAACCGACATGTATGTATCGTTGCTACTAAGGATAAAACGATCGGGTCTATTTCTACATAAATAGATCTTGTCTACATCATGTCGGCGTTCTTATTGCATTACTCCGTTTCTCCATGAACTTAATACACTAGATGCATACTGGATAGCGGTCGATGTGTGGAGTAATAGTAGTAGATGCAGGCACGAGTCGGTCTACTAATCTTGGTCGTGATGCCTATATAATGATCATTGCCTGGATATCGTCATGATTATTTGAAGTTCTATCAATTTCCCAACAGTAATTTGTTCACCTACCGTTTGCTATTTTTCTCGAGAGAAGCCACTAGTGAAACCTACGGCCCCCGGGTCTCTTTCTTATATTATTTGCCTTTGCGATCTATTTTCCTTTGCTTTTATTTTCATATCTATTAAACCAAAAATAAAAAATATCTGAATACAATTTATTCTTATTTATTTTATTTGGCGTTCGATCTATCAATCTACTACAACTTATTCACGTCCGTTTGCCAACTTCTGACGTTGTTACCCGAAAGGGATTGACAACCCCTTTAATACGTCGGGTGAGTATTTGTTATTTGTGTGCAGGTGCCGTTTACGTGTTGTTGCTTGATTCTCCTACTGGTTCGATAACCTTGGTTTCATCATTGAGGGAAATACCTACTGTCGCTGTGCTGCATCATCCCTTCCTCTTTGGGGAAATCAAAAGGAATTTCTGGCGTTGTTGCCGTGGAGGATACAACATATACCAGGTTCCTAATCACAAATCTCATATCCTCGCAATTTACATTATTTGCCAGTTGCCTCTCGTTTTCCTCTCCCCCACTTCACAAAAATTTGTTGTTTTATTCGCCCTCTTTTTTGTTCGCCGTTTTCTTGCCGGATCTGTTTTTTTGTGCAATCTTGTTTGCCGTTATTATTTTCATGGATAGTTCTTACTCTATTGCATGCACTCCCGAGAATGAGGTTCTCAACTTTAAACAAAGGCGAGGAGAAAATTTAAAAGATGCTTGGTATAGAATTTGCAATGCTCTTAATAGATCTATCCGTAAGCAATCTACCATTGTTCTTCTTCGTTGTTTTATGTGGGCATCACTACTTGGTATAGATTCGTCCTTGATACGATTACCGATGGAAATTTCTTGATGTGTCCCTCTCTTGATGCTTTCAATGCTATGGGATATTTAGTGGGTTCACCACCTCTTATAATTAATGAAACAACTTTGGCTCTTGAGCATGTCATGGAAAGATTAGATGCTATTGAAAAGAAAATGCTTACTGAAGAACATACTGAAAACTTGGATAAAAATATGCATAATTTTTCTACTAAAATTGGGTCAAAAGCGGGAGAAGTTTTTAAGTTGTTAAAAGAAAAGGGAACCATAATTCATGAAAGAATTGAAGAAAGTCCGCCTCGGATTGATAAACTAAGAGAAATCTTTAGTAATTTGAGAACGGCTTTTGCTTCAGCTAAAACTATTGAAAAAACTCCCAAAAATATTGGCAAGACTACTCAAGTTACTAATAGAAAGGGTGCCACTTCTAATAATAACAGTAAAGAGGATCTTAAGATGATTAGCATTCACCCGGATTTTGTTGAAGTTATGAGAGATCCCTTTGGCAAGAATGAATTCTTTAAGTTTGTTCCTAGGAGTATCATATTTGAAAATATTTATGCTAAATATTTGAAGAATTCGAAGTGTTTTATTGAAGAGTTGGACAAAGATGACAAAACTTAGATCCTTGCTTTATGCCTAGCTAAGGGCGTAAAACTATAGCGCTTGTTGGGAGGCAACCCAATGAATGAAATTTATTTTTGCTTTTTGCTTACTGTTCTTGAGTGTTAGCACAATTATGCTACTATTATGATTGTGTTTTTTGTGTTTTAATTAGTGTTTGTGCCAAGTAAAACCTTTAGGATCTTCTTGGGTGATAGTTGTTTGATCTTGCTGAAAAACTGAAAATTTTGCGTTCACGAAAACAATTCTCCTTTACTACCCAGAGAGCGATAAAATACCAATTCTTTTTGCAGAAGATTAATATACAAATTTTCCTGGCCGTCCTAATTTTTTAGAGTTTTTGGAGTTACAAAAGTACTCGAAATGTCCAGATTGCTACATACTGTTCTATTTCTGACACATTCTGTTTTCTTTGCGTTGTGTGCTTATTTTGATGATTCTATGGTTTTCTTTGATGAGTTTTTGCCATAGAAAAGTTGGAATACAGTAGATATAATGCAATAAGAAAATATAACTAGGTTTGCTACAACACTTATAGTAGTGATTTGCTTTCTTATACTAACGGATCTCATGAAGGTTTTGTTGAGTTTTGTGTGATTGAAGTTTTCAAGTTTTGGGTTATCTTACGATGGATGAAGGAATAAGGAGTAAGAAGAGCCTAAGCTTGGGTATGCCCCGACATCCCAAGCTATTATCCAAAGAGAGCAAGCAACTAAGCTTGGGGATGCCCCGAGTGGCATCCCCTCTTTCTTCTAACGACCATCGGTATTTTACTCGAAGCTATATTTTTTGTCACTTACTATGTGTTTTGCTTGGAGCGTCTTGTATGATATGAGTCTTTGCTTGTTTTATGTTGTGTTTTTAGTCTTGATCCCTTGCTGGACACACCTATTTGAGAGAGCCAAAATTATGCCATGACTTTTGAGAATTTCTCTCTATGCTTCACTTAATTTTTTTTATGATATATGGATTTGCTCTAGTGCTTCACTTATATCTTTTTGAGCATGGTGTGCTTTAGTATTTTTGAAGAAATGCTCTCTTGCTTCACTTAGATTTATTTGAGAGTTAGTAAAATTTTCAAGAAATTCTCTCTTGCTTCACTTAAATTAATTTGGGAGAAAGAAATATTATGCTCATGATCTTCACTTATATTTGTTTGAGCTTATCAAAAGCAACACATGAAAATTAGTCCCAAAGTGATAGATATCCAAGAAGGATATAATAAAAACTTTCATGAAGATCATTGGACAAAATAAACTTGCTTATTAGTAATAGTTTTGAGATATGATGATGTGGAGTCATCTTATGAGTAATTATGCTTTAGTAAGAATATTGGTGTTAAGGTTTGTGATTCCCTATGCAAGCACGAAAGTCGACAGTCATGCAATGAAATTATATCCTACTTGTGGTGCATTATTCGGTGCTAATTATGCTTAATGCTCGCTTATGAGATTATTCGTTTCTTGGTTGGCCGCTTCTCAATCTTTTGCTAGCCTTCATTTTACACTAAGTATGATCACTACTTGTGCATCCAAAATCCTTTAAACCAGTTTTGCCACATGAGTCCACTATACCTACCTATATGTGGTATTCTTTTGCCGTTCTAAGCAAATTTGTATGTGCCATCTCTAATATTCAAAATAAATTTCTCTTTTGTGTGCTCGTACCGCTCGCGAGGCGGTGAGGGGTGGCTAATATTTTCCATGCTAGATGTGTTATTCTCACGATGAGTGTTTATTCACTTGTCATTGCACGACAGTAAGGCAAAGGTATTAGGGATGCCCAGTCCCGAAATGAAAAAGAATTTACTTTATGTTGTCAAATAATAAATTCCTTGGAAAGTGTCGGTATGGAAGGCACCCATGGATATGGTTAGCCATGGAAAGTGAAAGTATGGTGGAAAAAGGAATAAACTTTAATTTCTGCTTGGGAACCGCCTATGATATATCTAGCATGGAAAGTGTTTGGAACTCTTAAGTCATTTTTGTTGGTGGGAAAAGTATGCTTCTCAAAATGTTTTTATCTCTCAATTTTTGCTTTGAGCTCTGGCACCTCTACAAATCCCTACTTACCTCCTCGAAGGGCCTTTTTTTTTTTACTTTATGCAATTTTTATTTTTGAATTTGAGTCTCCATCTTCTCTTATAAAGCACCAACCAGGAGGTACTATGATCGTACTTGACCATTGAGTGTAGTTAATATGCGAGTGTGTTTCATGAATGGATCAATGATTGAGCATGATGGGCCAGGGATAACTTATTTTAGCATTGATATTTTGAAAGACATGGTTGCTTGTTGATATGCTTGAGTATTTAAGTTATCATGTCAAAAATAGACTATTGCTTTGAACAATTTAAAAGTCCAAATGTCCATGCTATAAAGAAAAGAATATGATATGACATGTTAGGCAGCATTCCACATCAAAAATTCTGTTTTTATCATTTACCTACTCGAGGACGAGCAGGAATTAAGCTTGGGGATGCTGATACGTCTCCAATGTATCTATAATTTTTGATTGCTCCATGCTGTTATATTATCAATCTTGGATGTTTTATAATCATTTTATATCATTTTTGGTACTAACCTATTGACATAGTGCCAAGTGCGAGTTGTTGTTTTTTTGCATGTTTTTTCCATCGCAGGTAATCAATATCAAATGGAGTCCAAATGTAGTAAAACCTTTTTTGGGTTTTTTTGGACCAGAAGACAACCAATGGGCCGAAGAAGCACCTGGGGGCTGCTCTGAGGGGAGCACAACCCACCAGGGCGCGCCTAGAGGCCCAGGCGTGCCCTGGTGGGTTGTGCCCACCTTGGGTGCCCCTGGACCGCCTCTTAACTCTATAAATACCCCAATATTCCAAAAACCCTAGGGGAGTCGACGAAAATCAATTCCAGCCGCCGCAGAGTCCAAAACCACCAGATCCAATCTAGACACCATCACGGAGGGGTTCACCACTTCCATTGGTGCCTCTCCAATGATGCGTGAGTAGTTCTTTGTAGACCTTTGGGTCCGTAGTTATTAGCTAGATGGCTTCCTCTCTCTCATTTGATTCTCAATACAATGGTCTCTTGGAGATCCATATGATGTAACTCTTTTGCGGTGTGTTTGTTGGGATTCGATGAACTTTGAGTTTATGATTAGATCTATCTCTTTTTTATCCATGAAAGTTATTTGAGTTTCTTTGATCTCTTATATGCATGATTGATTATAGCCTCGTTTTTCTTCTTCGATATTTGGGTTTTGTTTGTCCAACTTGATCTATTTATCTTGCAATGGGAAGAGGTGCTTTGTAGTGGGTTCGATCTTACTGTGCTTGATCCCAGTGACAGGAGGGGAACCGACACGTATGTATAGTTGCTACTAAGGATAAAATGATGGGGTCTATTTCTGCATAAATAGATCTTGTCTACATCATGTCATTGTTCTTATTGCATTACTCCGTTTCTCCATGAACTTAATACACTAGATGCATGCTGGATAGCGGTCAATGTGTGGAGTAATAGTAGTAGATGCAGGCAGGAGTCGGTCTACTAATCTTGGACATGATGCCTATATAATGATCATTGCCTAGATATCGTCATGATTATTTGAAGTTCTATCAATTGCCCAACAATAATTTGTTCACCCACTATTTTCTATTTTTCTCGAGAGAAGCCACTAGTGAAACCTACGGCCCTGGGTCTCTTTCTCATATTATTTGCCCTTGCGATCTATTTTCCTTTGGTTTTATTTTTAGATCTATAAAACCAAAAATACAAAAATATCTTAATACAATTTATTCTTATTTATTTTATTTGGTGTTCGATCTATCAATCTACTACAAGTTATTCACGTCTGTTTGCCAATTTCTAGCGCCGTTACCCGAAAGGGATTGACAACCCCTTTAATACGTTGGGTTGCGAGTATTTGTTATTTGTGTGCAGGTGTCGTTTATGTGTTGTTGCTTGGTTCTCCTACTAGTTCGATAACCTTGGTTTCATCATTGAGGGAAATACCTGCCTTCGCTGTGCTGCATCATCCCTTCCTCTTTGGGGAAACACCGATGTAGCTTCAAGACACAATCACTACCACCGCTCCTAGTGTCACGCCCAATATGTGACTCTATCCTAAAGGAACTCGAAGGTCCCACCAAGGATAGAACCGCATATTGACATGCTTTTGCAAGGTGGATATCATTACATCATACCATTACATAATAGTTGGAGATACATACAAAGGGCATACAAATGCCACAAGAATACATCAAACATCATACATGAGAACAACATCCGACTACAGATGAAACACAAACAGAAGCTCAAACGACATCCACCCTACTAACCCAGGCTACCGACCAGGAACCTAACCCAAGATTGATGATGAAGAAGAACTCCAAGACAAGCAAACATCGCTCTCATGTCATGATCATCGCATTACCTGTACTGCAACTAGTGTTGTACTAATCTATGAGCCACGAGGACTCAGCAATCCCATTACCATGGTTATCAAGACTAGCAAAGCTTAATGGGTATGGAAAGGACAAGTGGTCAGGTTGCAGCAAGCGACTAAGCATTGTATGGTGGCTAACTTACGAGTACAAGAGTAATATGAGAAACTACACAAAGGATGGCAAACTAGTAATGATCAATAAGTGATCCTGAACTACTTACGTTCAAACATAACCCAACCGTGTTCTCCTCTCGAACTTCCCCGAAAAGAGACAGTCACGGTTACGCACACGGTTGGTGTATTTTAATTGAGTTTCCTTCAAGTCCTCTACAATCGGATATTAACAAATTCCCATCTGCCACATAACCGCGGGCATGGCTCTCGAAAATTTAAACCCTGCAGGGGTGTCCCAACTTAGCCCATGAAAAGCTCTCGATCTGCGGAGACAATCCTCCATCGTGGGACCCTCCGATCAGACTTGGAATCCTGGTGCACAGGACATTTCGACAATGGTAAAACTAATCCAGCAAGACCTCCTGACGTGCCGACACCCTGATAGTAGCCGCGCGTATCTAGTCTCAGGCCACGACGAATGAGCAACACATACATGTGCCAACATACCCCAAGTTTCCAAGGGGCAGCCCCGCACAGTGCTCTAGTTTGGGACCAACACCATCGGCACTGGGCCCCCTGTATGTAGAAAAGAATCCTCGGGTTCATGATGCCCTATGCCAATTAATTATTTAGTTTACGTTTTATTATGGCAAAACTTAAAACCAAAGTTGGGCCTTGCTGGAAGAGTTTTTCAAAGCGATCTGTCAAGAGGGGACCATAAACCCTCACCATGTTAGGGACGCAAAATCAAGGAACATAGCATCGGTATGACGGAAACTAGGGCGGCAAGAGTGGAACAAAACACCAGGCATAAGGCCGAGCCTTCCACCCTTTACCAAGTATATATATGCATTAATTAAATAAGAGATATTGTGATATCCCAAACTATCCATGATATCCATGTCCCAACATGGAACAACTTGCAACTACACCTGCAACTATCAACGCTATACGAGGGGCTGAGCAAAGCGGTAACATAGCCAAACAACGGTTTGCTAGGAAGGGTGAAAAGGTTAGAGGCTATCATGGCAATATGGGAGGCTTGATAAACGAGTGGTAGGTAGCGCGACATAGCGATAGCATCGAGACAACTAGCATAGCAAAGGTAGTAGTGAGATCCAAGGTGACGGTCATCTTGCCTGAAATCCCGCTAGGAAGAAGAATGAGTCCATGAAGAAGACTGTCGGGGATATACCCCGCGGTATAACCTGGCCGGGATTATAACCCGGCTGGGACTTGGTAAACCGGCAGGTGTTAAGTCAGATGATAACCCGGTAGGTGTTAAGTCAGATGATAACCCGACAGGTGTTAAGTCAGATGATAACCCGACAGGTGTTAAGTTAGATGATAACCCGACAGATGTTAAGTCAGATGATAACCCGACAGGTGTTAAGTTAGATGATAACCCGACAGGTGTTAAGTCAGATCATAACACGGCAGATAGTCATAAACCGACAGACAATCATAACCCAGCAGACAATCATAACTCGGTAGATAGTCATAACCCAGCAGACAGAGTCGCCTGGGTTTAACAAGCCTGAGACATTAAGTAGCCCAAGATGTTAATAAGCCCATGAAGAGAAGTCAAAATAGTTTAAGTCTTAATCCGAGTTGGACTCTACATGCAACCCGCCCCTTCAACTTATATAAGGAGGGGCAGGGCACCCCAAGAGGGGAGAGAATAATTTTAAGGGTTAGGCATAATTGGGAGAGCCGGCTTACGGTGACTCCCTCGTGATGATAATGAGACCTAGCCACAAATAGCATGTAGGGTTGTTACCGGATGATATTTCCCAGGGCCCGAAGCTGTCTAAACCCTTATCTTGTGTTGCGTTTCTCGATTCCGCTCAACCCCTCTCAAGCTACCACATTGATGTCTTGGCCTCACGACTAAGTCCTCACACTAGGACATCTGCCGTGACAATTCCACGACAGTTGGCGCCCACCGTGGGGCTCGCGCAGGGTGGTGTTGAGTTCTTAGACGGATTTCTCTCAGGGATCTACAAGCTCACGGTTGGCCGGGAGAAAAACCAACATTGGAAAGAGTATCATCACATAAGTTAGGGTTTGCTGTTGAGCCGCTGCCACCGGCTGTATAATCCGTCAAGTTGTCGTGTTTTTGCTGTTGACCGGAAGAAGAAAAGCCGGCACGAAGAAGATCTACGTCATCACCTTGTAGATGGAGACAAATATTATAGGGTTACATGTCCAGCATCTGCTACACGCGCCATGATAAACCGCCGGCATGGGATAGTCTTCGGCGGAGCCGGAACATCCAATGTTTGCGATCAGACTTGTTGGTTTTGAAGCTAGCAACATGAGGGTTTGGCATTTTATGCGTCGCCGAGGCAACATGATCTGCCGAATCCGAATATGAGATCAGTTTTTTCGGCTGCAGTTGCATGTCGCCAAGGCCGAGAGAAGTTCTGCGGTAGCTGTTGTACGCCGCGTCATACAAATTCGTATCAATCCGAGGAGGAATGATCTATGCCAAAGCTGGCAGGATTTTTTACTGCATATTTGGTGGCCGGATCAAGAAGCACCTGTCACCAGTTACTACTCAAGCTCAGTCTCCAAGAAATCAGAAGAGTTGGCGGGTCACTGCTATCGGCGTTCTGGGAACGGGGGTCCCCTGACTTGCCTGCCTGCAGCCTGCGGCGTGGCTCAAAAGGGGGCCCAGCGCGACCCATCTTCACCAACACAAACCCAAGACCCTCGCGAGGGGCCAAGCCTCGCGGGGCAGACGACGCGGAGCTTCCTCAGGCACGGCCTCGTCAGGCTGGCTCATGAGGAGGCGGAGAGACCAAGGTAGGATACCTCACGAGGTGCCCGTGACGCAAGCCGTGACGACCAAGGGCGCCAGGCGGGTGCCATCCCGCGCAGTGTCCTCCTTTCCTCTTTGGTGCAAAGGGGGCAAGCGCAGCCGCGGAGTACCGAGGCATCAGGCAAAGGTTTCCATTTCGGTGCAACGAGACCAAGACCAGGAGGACTACGAGACGGAGGTCACCGTGGAGCCCAAGACGGCGTCATCACCAGAGCTTTGCGCAGGCGAAGACTACTTTTGTTAGGATAGCTGATACTAGCTGCCCCCCTTCAAATTAGCTCGCCATTGTTGGCTCCCTTCCCGCTCGATATTTGGGAAGAGGACCAGGGCCTCTATAAATAGGACCAGCCACCCACAGGGCAAAGGGGGGTGGAAGAAGGAAGGAGGCTCTTTAGAGAAAGGTTTCAATCAAAAAGAGAGGGAGAGAAAGGTGACTAAACTCCTCCCAGCAGTTCATCGCCCCAGCCAAGAACTGACCCTCGCGAGGCTATTCTTCCTTGTATTGTTCATCATCATCAGCCCAAGAGGCAATCCACCACACACTGGAGTAGGGTATTACACCACAACGGTGGCCCGAACCAGTATAAACCTTGTGTCTCTTGTGTTGTTCTTTCCTTAGCTTAGATCCTAGCAAGGCGGAGGGGTGCAGGTAGGTAGGAGGCGAAATCTCTGCCGCGCACCCCAGTGTTCGAACCTCAAGGGTCTACCAGAACCCGAAATCCGACATTTGGCGCGCTAGGTAGGGGTGCACCGGAGTTTTCTCTTCCGCCACCGCCACGGCCCACCTCGCGATGGGTAGCACGTTGCCCGCTCCGGCCGCCGGCGCCAGCGCGGGGGCCAGGGGGCTCCGAGCCCTGGCCCCAGCCCTGCAACGGGTACGGTGGCCGGACAAGCTCAAGCCAATGACGCCGCCGCGCGACGGCGGCACGACAGATCCGCTGGCCTTCTTGCTGGCGAGCGAGGAGGCCCTCCTCGAAGCCGGAGGTGACGATAGGGTCGTGGCCGACTGGCTCCCCATGGCCCTCACCGGTGCCCCGCGCACATGGCTGCTCCACCCGCCAGCAACCTCCGTGGCTTCTCGGGAAGAGCCCCGCAACCTCTTCCCTGCCCATCGCGCTGCACCAGCACCCCCGGTCGTTGCGGCCCTCTTGGGCGGCTCGCAGGCGCCGCCTACAAGTCACCACGTCTAGCCGTTCATCCGCCGGGTCAGTGCCGCTTCCATGCGGCAGGGGGCTCCCCTGGACCGGGCGGCGCCCGAGACCGGCCTGACCTTCAGCTCGGAGGACCACCCCTCCAACTTGGCCTGCTCGGGTGCGCTCCCCATGCTGTGCACCCCCACCATCTGCCAGGTGGCCGTCACCAGAACCCTCATTGATGGCGGCGCGGGCCTCAGCATGCTCTCGGTCGAGGCCTTCAACCTCCTCTGCATACCCCTGGAACGGCTGCAACCCAGCCGGCCCTTCTCAGTCGTTGGGGGCGAGTCATCCAGCTCCTTGGGACAGATCCGGCTCCTAGTAACCTTCAGCACCTACGAGAACTTCCGCACGGAGCTGGTCGACTTCGACATCGCCCCCATCGGCCTCCCCTACAACGCCATCCTCGACTACCCAGCGCTGGCCCAGTTCATGGCCGCGACACACCCGGCGTACAACCTCATGAAGGTACCCGGGAGCAGCGGTGTCCTCACTATGCACGGGGACGCCAGGGACGCGCTGCGGGTGTTCAAGCTCGCCTTCAAGACGGCGGCGTCGGCACAGCCTGCCGACTTGGAGACCCCCGAGCCCAAGGGGGCTGCACCCGCCAAGAAGAAACAATTGTTCACCCAAGACAAGGCAGAAACCAAGCAGATACCCGTCGATGAGGACGGGTCCACCAACGCCACTTTCACCATAGGCGCCCACCTCAAACCCGAGCAGGAGGAGGCCCTGGTCGGGTTCCTGCGTGCAAACAAGAAGGTATTCGCTTGGGAGCCTGACCAGTTGGCAGGGATCCCTAGGAGTGTAATCGAGCATCACCTCAATGTGTGCCCCAACGTGCGCCCTGTGAAGCAGAAGGCCAGGCGGCAGTCCACAGAAAAGCAGGCCTTCATCGTCCAAGAGACCCGCAAATTAGAAGCCGCTGGGGTCATTCGCGAGGTCCAATACCCGGATTGGTTGGCCAACCCTGTTGTTGTGCCAAAGAAGGGAGGGAAGGAGCGCATGTGTGTCGACTTCACCAACCTCAACAACGCATGCCCGCAAGATCCGTTCTCGCTCCCCCGCATCGACCAGATCGTCGATTCCACTGCGGAATGCGACCTGTTATGCTTCTTGGATGCCTTCTCTGGGTATCACCAGATCAAGATGGCGGTAGAAGACGTCGAGAAGACAGCCTTCCTAACCCCGTGTGGGGTGTACTGCTACACATGCATGCCATTCGGGCTGCGTAACGTAGGGGCGACCTTTCAGCGGCTGATGCACATCACCTTGGGCCCGCAGCTCGGGAAGAATGTTGAAGCTTACGTCGATGACATTGTGGTAAAGTCTCGGGAGGCCAGGACCTTGATACAAGACCTGGAGGAAACCTTCACGAGCCTCAATGAAATGAACCTACGGCTCAACCCAGAGAAGTGTGTGTTCGGAGTCCCCTCGGGCAAGCTGTTGGGTTTCCTCGTGTCCCACCGAGGCAACAAGGCTGACCCAGAGAAGGTCAAGGCGGTGGAAGACATGAGCCCGCCAAAGACCCTCAGAGAAATGCAGAAGCTCACGGGGCGCGTGACCATGCTAGGGCGCTTCATCTCCAAGTTGGGGGAATGAGCGCTGCCCTTCTTCCAGCTAATGAAGAAAAAGGGGCCCTTTGAGTGGACTGAAGAGGCCGACAAGGCGTTCCGGGATCTCAAGAGATACCTGGCCAGCCCACCGGTCATGGTGGCTCCGCGCCCTCAAGAGCCCCTGGTGCTTTACCTCGCCGCCACTCCCTACTCCGCCAGCGCAGCCTTGGTGGCAGTCAGAGAGGAGCGCCGAATCAAAACCACGGCAGCAGCCCGAGACAAGGCAGAACAGGGACAAGGAAGGCCCACAGAAATTGCCACCGTGGCTGAGGAGGATCAGCCACCGCAGAGGGGTGCACCGGAGGCGGAAGAGGCCCCTCTCCCAGATGGCCAGTCTCAGGAGGCCTCATTGCCTCAAGAGGCGCCATGGTCTCCGAAGGGAGCCACCAACACTGACGCACTCCACCTCGTTGAGCACCCAGTGTACTTCGTCAGCACAGTGTTGTGGGATGCAAGGGCATGGTACCCCATGCCTCAGAAACTCCTCCTTGCGCTACTGGTGGCCTCGCGCAAGCTGCGACACTATTTTCAGGGTCACCCCATCAAGGTTGTCTCGTCATACCCCCTGGAGAGAGCGCTCAGGAGCCCTAATTCAGCTGGAAGGGTCGCTGAGTGGAACATAGAACTGCAAGCGTTTCAGCTCGAATTCAGCACGACCAGAGTCATCAAGGGAGCAGCGTTGGCGGATTTTGTGGCAGAATGGACGGAGGCGCCAGGCCTCAAGGCCGACGAGGATCGGTCCGTGTCCCCGGGAAGCGAGGCGCCAGAAGGCTAGGTCATGTACTTCGATGGGGCGTTCTCCAGGCATGGCGCTGGGGCCGGGGTGGTGCTTATATCGCCCACTCAAGACAAGCTCTATTACGCCGTGCAGCTCTGTTTCCAGCAAGGTGAAAAGGTCTCCAACAACATAGCGGAGTATGAAGGTTTAATAGCGGGCTTGAAGGCTGCGGCTGCCCTGGGGTGAAACGCCTCACCAGCAAGGGCGATTTGCAGCTCCTTGCCAATTTCTCCAACAAGGTGTACGAGCCGAAGGATGAGCACATGGAAGCCTACCTAGCGGAGGTCCACAGGATGGAGAAGCAGTTCTGGGGGTTGGAGTTGCAGCATGTGCCCCGTGGCACCAATCAGGAGGCCGACGACATCGCCAAACGGGCGTCCAGGTTACCTCAGGAGCCTGGCGTTTTCGAGGAGCGGCTCTTCAAGCCCTCAGCCCTGCCGTGATTATCGAACACGGCTCAGCCCCGGGAGGAGCTCCCCCAGCCACCTGCCTCAGGGGCTCCGGCTTGTGGCCCGGCCTCAGGAGCATGCCTGCTCCTGACGATGGAACCTTGGGAGGGATGTTGGATCGCGGAGCTCCGGAGTTACCTAATGCAAGGGACCCTGCCGGAGAAGGAGGAGGAAGCGGAGCAAGTAGCACGCCAGGCCACGGCATACTGCATCAAGGATGGAGAGCTCCACCGGAAGCGACCAAACGATGTGTCCCTGCGCTGCATCTCCAGGGAGCAAGGGAAGGAACTGCTGGAAGATATACACGGCGGAGACTGTGGACATCATTCATCATCACGGACCCTCGTCGGCAAGGCGTTCCGCAGTGGGTTTTATTGGCCCATCGCGCTCAATGACGCCGTCGAACTAGTGAAAGCTTGTGAGGCCTGCCAGTTCCACGCCAAGCAGATCCATCAGCCAGCAGGAGGCTTGCAGACTATACCCCTTTTATGGCCATTCGCAGTCTGGGGGCTGGACATCTTGGGCCCATTTCCTCGGGCGCCCGGGGGCTACCGCTACCTCTACGTCGTCGTGGACAAGTTCACCAAGTGGGCTGAAGTAGAGGCTGTCCGCACCATTCCCGCGGGTTCCGCGGTCAAGTTCATCAAGGGCATCGTGAGCCGGTTCGGGGTGCTGAATTGCATCATCACGGAGAACGGTTCGCAGTTCACCAGTAACCTCTTCAAAACATATTGTGCTAACCTTGGAACGCAGATATGCTACGCTTCGGTGGCGCACCCCCGAAGCAACGGCCAGGCTGAGCGAGCCAACGCGGAGGTCCTGAGGGGCCTCAAGACCAGGACGTTCAAGAAGAAGCTGGAGGCCTGCGGCAGAGGTTGGTACGACGAGCTTCAATCCGTGTTGTGGTCCATCCGCACAACCGCGACCAAGCCGACTGGAGAGACCCCGTTCTTCCTGGTCTACGGAGCCGAAGCGGTCCTCCCTCACGAGGTCAGACGTCGCTCCGCGCGGGTCCTGGCGTTCGACGAGGCGCAGCAGGACGCCACGCGTGGGATGGACCTCGTGCTGGGGGAGGAACGTCGCTGAGACGCCGCACTACGAGCGGCGAGGTACCAACAAGCACTACGGCGATATCACTGCCGCAACATCCGCCCCAGAACTCTCGAGGTAGGAGGCCTCGTGCTCAGGCGGGTCCTCTCCAGGGAGGGGCTGCACAAGCTCTCTCCCATGTGGGAGGGCCCGTTCAAAGTTGTTCATGTTTCCAGGCCTGGCTCCGCGTGCTTGGAGACTCAGGAGGGGGTGCCAGTCCAGAACGCATGGAACATCCAGCACCTCCGGAGGTTCTACCCCTAAAAAGGCCCAGAGCTTGTGAAGAAGGCGAATGCCTGTGAATCTATCGCGTTTTGGAAAAGGCCCGGAGCCTGTGAGAAGGCGAATGCCTATGAAGCTATCGCGTTTTGGAAAAGGCCCGGAGCCTGTGAAGAAGGCGAATGCCTGTGAAGCTATCGCGTTTTGGAAAAGGCCCGGAGCCTGTGAAGAAGGCGAATGCCTGTGAAGCTATCGCGTTTTGGAAAAGGCCCGGAGCCTGTGAAGAAGGCGAATGCCTGTGAAGCTATCGCGTTTTGGAAAAGGCCCGGAGCCTGTGAAGAAGGCGAATGCCTGTGAAGCTATCGCGTTTTGGAAAAGGCCCGGAGCCTGTGAAGAAGGCGAATGCCTGTGAAGCAATCGCATTTTGGAAAAGGCCCGGAGCCTGTGAGGAAGGCGAATGCCTGTGAAGCTATCGCGTTTTGGAAAAGGCCCGGAGCCTGTGAAGAAGGCCAACGCCTGTGAAGCTCGCCGCCCGTGACACTCTCACGTAATAATGAGTTGGGGCTGTACACGCCCCGGAGTCTCAGGAGCGCCGGCCTCAGGCCCTGGGGCTCCCTCCCACGCCCAGTGGCAGCACTTAGCTCCGCGCTGGTGAGAAGACGTCGAAGACTAGATTAGGTGCCGGACGCGGCTTTTCATTTGCTTTCCGCAGTTGGCTTGTTCCTTCTCATTCGAAGTTTTATTGAAGTTGTTGCCGTCTTTGGCTTGTGGTTCTTCGACTTTTCACTCTCCTACCTCGATTTCTCTTGTGCAAGGCCTCGCGAGGGGGGCTGCCGAGCGCCCTCGCGAGTGTTCCTATCCTAGTCATTCAAAGGGTTCGCGACCTGGGCCCATTACAGGAGCACCCCTCCAGTCCGTGCCCCACGGGCACCGCGACACAAACAAAGGGCCTGGGTCGGTCGCCCCCATGGCCGGGGCCGGGAACTATCCACGCGCGGGCACGTAGCCGGAAGGTACGATAACGAAAGCAAAACGATGATTAACAGCAATAACCCAAACACGCCCCCGCAGGGCTCCACACTATTGTCTTTGTTATGCAGGAAAAAGGAAAAGAAAGAACAAATCTGGTGCGGCTCGCCTCACACCGGCCCACAGGGAAGGCCTGAGCTGCCTCCGGAGCTCAGGCGGACTCCCTCTCGCGCTTCACCAGGGCGCGACGGCGGGCGGACATGTTACCACCTCCCAAGCAGATACGGCGGCGTGGAGGCTGACCCCGGTCGCCGCTAGAAGAGTCGCCGCCTGAAGAAGAACCGGAGAAGCTTGAGGAACCCTGAGCGCCGCCAGCCGCACGAGCACTGCCCTCTCCATCATCGCCGGAGCTGGGTTCCCAGCCGCGGTCGTCACCCTCAGGGCAACACCCTGCGCGGCGACCATCTTCCCCAAACACCCTCACGTAGAGGGTGGCATCGCCATCGAACTTGAAGTGTAGGGTGCACCGACGGCTCAGGCCATGTGCGCGGGCAAACGTCTGCCAACCGCGGGCCAGGGACAGGCTCCCCGCCGCGGAGACCTCCAGTGAGACCCATGAGGCCCGGCTGCAGCAGCCGTCGGCCTGAAGCCAGAGGCCGTCCGGGGCGCCGGCCGGGAGCTCGCCAAGGAGGAAGCGAGGAAGTGGAAGCCGGGTGCTAGTCGGCTCCGCTGACCATACGACGAACTCTGGCAACACTTCAGCAGCGCGAAAGCACGGCCTAGGGGGACGTGCAGCCGGAGCGCGCCCCCGGCCGCAGCAATCCACCCGTCGCTATGCTGAAATCGCCTCCACAGCCGCGGGGAGCTACCGTGGTGGCCACAGGATGTTTGCGAGGGTGCCCTCGGCCGCGCCTGGGCGGGGGAGAGGCGGGCTCAACCTGGCGAGCCTTCCCCTTCTCTGCGGCCGAGAACCTCCTCGACGGGGCCATGAAGAAGAAGGAGAAGCAAGGGGGGATGAACTGGAAGGGCGCGCGCCGATCAGTACTTATAGCTGGCGAGGGCCAACCAACGGCCCCCACGATCGCAGGTAATTATGACCCGCTTTGCATACAGGGACTTGTGCAATCCGTGCAGTTGCCGAGGCGCCATGGGGAAGTGGAGACGCCCACGTCCAATCAACCGCCACGCGGCGCACAAGGCCGCAGGCTGTTAGGGCCCGCAGCACTTCGCTCTTGCCCTTCCGCCTCCCTGCACGGCCAAGTCTGGGCGCGCCTTGGGCCCGGGGGCTACTGTCGGTGTTCTGGGAACGGGGGTCCCCAGACTTGCCTGCCTGCGGCCTGCGGCGTGGCTCAAAAGGGGGCCCAGCGCGACCCATCTTCACCAACACAAACCCAAGACCCTCGCGAGGGGCCAAGCCTCGCAGGGTGGACGACGCGGAGCTTCCTCAGGCACGGCCTCGTCAGGCTGGCTCACGAGGAGGCGGAGAGACCAAGGCAGGATACCTCATGAGGTGCCCGTGACGCAAGCCGTGATGACCAAGGGCGCCAGGCGGGTGCCAGCCCGCGTAGTGTCCTCCTTTCCTCTTTGGTGCAAAGGGGGCAAGCGCAGCCGCGGAGTACCGAGGCATTAGGCAAAGGTTGCCATTTCAGTGCAACGAGACCAAGACCAGGAGGACTACGAGACGGAGGTCACCGTGGAGCCCAAGACGGCGTCATCACCAGAGCTTTGCGCAGGCGAAGACTACTTTTGTCAGGATAGCTGATACTAGCTGTCCCCCTTCAAATTAGCCCGCCATTGTTGTTGGCTCCCTTCCCGCTCGATATTTGGGAAGAGGACCAGGGCCTCTATAAATAGGACCAGCCACCCATAGGGCAAAGGGGGGTGGAAGAAGGAAGGAGGCTCTTTAGAGAAAGGTTTCGATCAAAAAGAGAGGGAGAGAAAGGTGACCGAACTCCTCCCAGCAGTTCATTGCCCCAGCCAAGAACTGACCCTCGCGAGGCTGTTCTTCCTTGTATTGTTCATCATCATCAGCCCAAGAGGCAATCCACCACACATTGGAGTAGGGTATTACACCACAACGGTGGCCCAAACCAGTATAAACCCTGTGTCTCTTGTGTTGTTCTTTCCTTAGCTTAGATCCTAGCAAGGCAGAGGGGTGCAGGTAGGTAGGAGGCGAAATCTCCATGCGCACCCAAGTGTTTGAACCTCAAGGGTCTGCCGGAACCCGAAATCCGACAACTGCGGCTGTCGCTGACCGCCAAAATCTGTATAAATTCCATGGTACAACATGTGATGGCCATGGTACAAAGTGTGTGCATAAGTTGATTTATGCCTGAGGCCACGTGCCACGGGCAAACTGCTAGCCCCGATGTTTGGCGTGCCCACTTCAGACAAACCCAATGGAAAAATTCTTATTGTGAGTTTAGAGAAAGACACGGATATGGAACGGTCAAACCAACTATGGACCGGAGGATAACTGAGATGTGGGTTAGACTCGGCTTAATAGCAGCGCCGTTGAGCCGCTACTACCGGCCTTGGCCCTGCCGTCTCTGCCGCTGCAATCCCGAGCCGCCGCGGCGATGAGCCACCTGTTCCAATTGGCTGCTCTCACCATCGACGCCACAACCCACGACCCGCCACAGCAGCCGCGAAGAGCCATGATGACCCACAAGTATAGGGGATCTATCGTAGTCCTTTCGATAAGTAAGAGTGTCGAACTCAACAAGGAGCATAAGGAAATGATAAGCGGTTTTCATCAAGGTAGGAAACCAGTTTGCCATGACCATTTCGTCTCCGTTGGCGGCTTCGATGCACAGCTCATAGAGCCGCAGGAACTCTGCGGGGTCCGCTGTGCCATCGTAGCGAGGGGGCAGGTCGGGCTTGAACTTGCCTGGCCATGCGACGCCGCGTAGCTTGGGGGTGAGAGCATGGCAGCCTGCTGTGGTCACCGGTGCCTTTTGCTGGTACTGGGCTTGCTCATGGGGATTACCACGCGCCGCCGCTTGGTGCAGCACGGGGTCTTGGCGTGGAGGTGCAGGGACGCGATCTTGGCGCGCCGGCTCTGGGAGCACGCGGGCACCTTCTTGGGGACGAGGGATCTCTTGGCAGCTCCTTTCTTGCTGCGCAGGTGCCGGACACGGAGGATCTCGCCCTGGGGCTGCGCACCTTGGAGCCAGGGCGCCTTCTTGGGGAGGACGTGGTGGAGGCACCTCCTGATCCTCGCCTCCCGCGCGAAACGGAGGGCGAGGCAGCGAGAGGGATGGCAAGGGGGAGCCCACCGCGGCGCTGACGAGCTCGGTGATGCGGGCGAGCCAGACTTCATAGAGGTTGTCGACAGGGCGGTAGTGCAGGAGCTCTCTTGCCAGGAGCAGCGCGGCGTGCCCGTCCGGGGGGCGCGACGGGCGTGGGATGACGAAGCGGCTGGAGTCAGCGACGGTGTGGACTTCCCGCTGTACCGAAGGATGCTGGGACGAGGCTTGCTGCTCGTTCCCCACCGGGCCGGTGGTGGCGTTGGCGGCAGGCGACGGGGAACGATGAGGGCGTCCGCCAACCGGTGCCGTCTGGGCGACGCGGGTGGCGAGAGTAGCCCGGCGCTCAGCGCGAGCCCGACGAGCGTCTGCGATGAACACGACGGAAGATCGTACGCGGACAGCGGAAGGAAGATTCCGGCGCACCCCTACCTGGTGCGCCAAATGTCGGATTTCGGGTTCCGGCAGACCCTTGAGGTTCGAACACTGGGGTGCGCGCGGAGATCTCTCCCCTACCGATCTACGTCCAATCTCCTCACGTGATCTAAACTGGAAAACAACGAACAACACAAGGGACACGGGGTTTATACTGGTTCAGGCCACCGTTGTGGTGTAATACCCTACTCCAGTGTGTGGTGTTGTGGATTGCCTCAGGGGCTGATGATGAACTGTACAAGGGAAGAACAGCCTCGCGAGAGGTGTTCTTGAGCTGGTGCGATGAACTGCTAGGGTGAGTTCAGTCGCCTCTCTCTCTCCCTCTCTTCTAGGGTTCTACTAGATCTCTAGATGTCCCTCTGTGTGTGTCTGTGTGTGTATTCTCTACTCTGTGGTGGCTAGCTCTATTTATAGAGGCCCTGGGCCTCTCCCCAAAATAATTTTTTTGACTGGGAACTGTGGGTCAAAACCCCCACAGCAGATCAAAACTTTATTGAAAAATATCAGATACAACAAGTTGATTACAAGGAGTAACCAGTTTACAAGAAAGAAGAAAAAAGAAAGCCCTACCAAACTAGCTTAAGGGGGGAGGTAAGAAATCCACTTGAGAAGGTCATCCTTGTAAGCAACTCTGATTCTGTGCTGCATGAGGCTAATATCCTGCCTGAAAGCAAACCTCCATTTATTGAAACTTGCCCTCTCATTTCTGAACACTTTGGCATTTCTAATGATCCAAATATGCCAGCAAGCAATGAATACCACTTCAGAGAAGAAAGGCCTATCAAAACTTCTCCTTGCCTGAGTAACCAGCTCAATCATGGAGGTGCCAGCAGACCAATCAATTTGCAGATAATTCCAGACCCTTACACTGAAATTGCAATTGAAGAACAAGTGATCCCTGGTTTCCCTAGCCTGCAAAGGGCATAGCCTACAGTGGACACCATCCTCCATGTGCCAGTGTCTTCTCTGAACCATATCCTTGGTGTTCAACCTGTCCATAACAAGCATCCAAGCAAAGACCTTGATTTTGAGAGTACAGGAGGATTTCCATATCCAACAGAGCAAAGGATTGAAGGACTCAGTCTGAAAGGAGTGTGAGTAAAACATCTTGGGCTTGTAAAACTTGGAAGAGCCCTGCCAGAACCAACAGTCCTTCGAGCTGGGGTCTCTTCTGTGTGAGTCCATTAAATCCTTTATCAGATTTAACTCATCAAAAGCTTGAGCCGATAAGGGAAGATGAAAAAGTTGGTGCAGATCATGGGTATTAAAAATATCCTTAATTGAGACCCAGGGGTCCTTTACAAAAGAGAAAAGCCTTGGGAATCTTGCCTGCAAACTAGATGTTTCAGAGCCAAGGTCCCAGTTATCAGACCAAAATAGAGCAGTGTCCCCTTCATTGATCTGCACCCAGGAGCAGTCCCTAAAATGCTGCATGACTTTACAAATATCTCTCCACCAGAAGGAGCCACAATCATTTGTTACCTGGGGCATTCTTTCAAAATAATATGAATCCCAAACTAGGGATACCCAAGGAATTTCTCGTTTGTTCAAGAAATTACTGGCATGCTTGAGGAGGAGAGCCACATTCTGAACCCCCAGATTAAGAATACCAAGACCTCCTTTGTTTTTTGGCCTACATATTAGTTCCCAAGCAGCCAGAGATGGGGCTGGCTCATCTCTATGCTTTCTCCACAAGCACTGTCTTTGAATTCTTTCCAACTGTTTCAGAATACCAGCTGGGAGAGCAAGACTACCCATAAAGAAAACTGGTAAAGAGGATAGAGCAGAGTTTAGAAACTGTAGCCTTTCTCCTTGGTTAAGGAAAGAAAACTGGCAGTCATTCTTCTCTCCATACAGTCAACCAGTGGCATGAAGTCTACCATTTTGGGTCTTGTGGTCCCCACAGGTAATCCCAGGTAAGTAAATGGCATTGTACCAATTTTGCAGCCAAAACCAGTTGCCAAATCCTTCATTATAGCATTGTCAACATTGATTGGAATAATAAAGGATTTTTGATAGTTGACATCCAGACCAGTGGACTGAGAGAACACCTGTAGCATATCTTTCAGAGCCAGTAGTTGAGCCCTGTCTGCAGGGAGGATGATCAAAGTATCATCTGCATACTGGATCACAGGGTAGTCTGTATCATGGCAGGGTATGGGTAAATGCAGAAGTCCCTTCCTGTACATATCATTAATGACTGTTTGTAGCAGGTCAGCAGCTATGACAAATAGCAGGGGAGATACAGGGTCACCCTGTCTAACTCCTTTCTTACAGACAAACTTCCTCCCAGGGACTCCATTGAGCAGAATAGAAGAAGTACCAGTGGTAAGAAGCTGTTTCATCCAAAGAATCCACTTATCATTGAAGCCCTTATATCTAAGAATTTGAAAGATAGCTTCATGCTCAATAGAGTCAAAAGCCTTTTCAAAATCCAATTTGAGGATTACTATTGGCCTTTTTGACTGATGGCATTGATGCAAGTATTCAAAAGTCCAACCCAGACAGTCCTGTATTGTTCTGGTCTTAATGAAACCATATTGGTTCTTATGGATGCACTGCATAATCATTGCTTGAAATCTATTTGCAGCCATTTTGGACAAAAATTTAAGCCCCATACTAGTGAGAGAGATAGGTCTGAAGTCACCCACTTCCTCAGGAGAAAGTTTTTTGGGCACCAGAGTAATAAAAGAACTATTGATGTTTTCTAAGACAGCCACTCCCTCATGAAAAGCTTGAGCTAGCTCATAAAATTCCCCAGAAATAAGGTGCCAGCATTTCTTAAAAAACAAACCATTAAATCCATCAGGACCAGGTGCTTTATCCACAGGCATATGCTTGACCACATTGTCCATTTCCTCCTTTTCAAAAGGCCTAGTGAGCACCTCAAGGCCAGACACTGGAGAGGTAAGTGTAGACAAATCAAAACCCATCACAATCCCTCTAGAGGTGCCCATTCTATTCTTAAAACAACTCCAGAGAATTCCAGCCATTTGGGAGTGATCAGAGACTACTGTTCCATCAGGTAGTCTTAAACTAGCTATAGAGTTGCTCCTGTGCCTCCCAGTGGCCATAGCATGGAAGAATTTAGTGTTTTCTCCCCCACCTTAAAGTACCGGATAGAGCATCGCTTCTTCCAGTACAGAAACTGTAAGTGCAGGAGCTTTTCCAGATGGGTTTTGACAATTCTTCTGAAATTGTTCTCTTGAATAAAGAGAGGCCTCCACTCCTCTAATTCGTCCAGAAGGAAGATGACATGATTGCATTTGCTAATCAATAACCTCAATTTGGAAATATTCATTTGCCATCTCTTAAGACACATTCTCAAACATTTAAATTTGTCTGCAATTTTAGCAGTTATGTGTGTTTTCTGAGAGGGCTGCTTCCAAGAAGATTCAACACAGTTCATGAAACCCTCCAACTCAATCCAATAGTTTTCAAACCTAAAGATATTTGATTTTGGAATGGAAGTCTTGATGGACACTAAACAAGGCACATGATCGGATGCAGTCCGAGCCAGGGGTAGAACTTCAGTCATGGGGTAATCGCAAATCCAATCTACAGAAGTAAAAAACCAGTCTAGCTGCTCAAGAAGTGGGGTGTCCTGCATATTGGACCATGTGTAGGATCTGCCTTTGATTGGAAGCTCAAGGAGGCCCAGGTGACCAATAATCTCGTTAAAAATGAACATGTCATTTATGTCCCCCCAGGTAAGTTTCTGTTATCCACAGATCAGAGGAAATTGAAATTGCCAAGTAGCAACCAGTGCTCATTGATAGGTATGACCAGGTTGTATAACCAATTCACAAAGTTGTCCCTGGCTACACCCTGACAAGGGCCATAAACAGCCACAAGAGTCCAAGTTTCATTATTTTGCCTGGAAGTAAACTGAACAACCACAGCAAACTGCTTTACTTCAATTATAATGCCACTAAAAACTGTAGAATTCCAGACAACAATAATTCCACCAGAGGCTCCAATTGAAGGAGAACAGACAAAAGAGTCAAATCTTTTAGGGCAGAAAGATTTGATTGTCCTAGAGTCAAAAGAAGAACATTTTGTTTCTTGCAGACAAGCTATTGAACATCGGCTTTCCTCAATTTTCTGCCTAACAGCTCTCTGTCTAGCTTCAGAGTTCAGATCTCTTACATTCCAACACAGAACATTCCAGTTTCTACAAGTATTACTCATTATAGCAAAAGATAAAGACCAGAAACCACATGGCACACAATACCACATGTCTAACAGAGCACAGTCTAGTCTGTCCCAACATTACCAAGCACCAAGGTTCCAGAAGCAGAAAATTGCCAAAAAGTAAAGATAAAGCAAAGTTAAGGGCTTGCGAAACCCAATATGCCAGGGACACTCTAATCATTATATCAAGGCGAAGATACAGCAGGTGGGTCCACCATAAGTGCATCCACAGATAGCAGAGCAGCATCAATCTAAAGCTCGCGTCCAACTTCTTGGAGTCTACTGACAGGGGTTGCAGGAGGAATTTCATCAGAAGCAGGCTCTTCATACATGTGGGCCGTGAAAGGCTTGGCCTTGGGCTTCTTTCTCTTGGGCTGTAGTGCGAGCTCTTGGAATGTGGGCTTGAAACCATCACGCTGGGCCGAGCTTCTGGTGCAGCGTCGAACTGTGGTGTCGACAATTGGAGTTGGCGCCAGAGTCTTTCGGGGCCTGCGAGCTTTAACCGCAGCAGAGGGGGGAACCTGCACAGGTTGCACATCAACAGGATCAGAAAAAAGCGCCCTGGCAACTGGCCTAGCTGGCTCCTCTTCCCTCCATGTAAGTCGTGGCAGGTCCGAATCGCTGAAAGCCAAATCCCAGCTCCTCTTAGACAGAACAACCGGCGACAAAGGCTGCAGCAGCATTGGCCTGGGCACAGAGAAAGCTATAGGAGCTTGCAGAAGGTTCTCAAAAGACCTCCTCCAAATCATCTCCGGGGGTAAAGGAGGCCCAAAAGGAATCGCAGGTAGAGCAATCTCCTCCGTGACAGCAGGAGGCTGATACACCACAATAGCCCAATTGTTTGCTGCATCTTCATTGACTACAGGCAACATAGTTGCTTCAGATAGATCATCCTCCACCACAATGACGGGTGGATCTTGGTCAGTAGCAGAGCTTGGTTGGGCACAGAGATCCACCACCATTGATTCTTGATCTTGAACAGGTTCAGGCTCAGCAGTGTCTTGGCCATTTCCCCAATTGTCCTCAGCCACTTCAATGATCACAGGCTCTGGCGGCGGCGGAGGGACTGCATTCCACCCCAAGGCGGGGTAGGCAGGAAGGTTAAACGGGGGTAACTCAGGGAAAGGAACACCCGGAACTGGATGCGGATTTCCATTGATGGGCATCCAATCTTCATCCTGGGGCATTTGCTCAGCAAAGTTCGCCCCCAAAATGTATAGAGGCGCAGTCCAAGAAACCCGCGCCCCACCATAGGCCGCAAAATCCACGAAGACCACATCACGTGGCACAAGAATATCCTCTGGGAATGAAGCAAAAACCAAAGAGCGAACCAAATAGGGGTCCTCACTGATCCAATGGTGAAATTTGCCAAAAGTATTCACAGCTTCCCTAATGCATTCAGTGTTGCGAAGGTCCAGCGGAATACCAAGAAACATAAGAAGTCCCTGACGAAAACCCTGAACGCCCCTAAAATTTTCCCCCTCGTCATGCTTCATAAATCGCACAAAACGGTCATTACCCAGCGGCTGAGGCGGAAGTTGCAGCAAAGAAAATCTGACGGCAGCATCTCTAAGCTCAAAAAGCCCAACAGACCGGACCCAAGGCTGGGCTGACCGAACATGAACACCATGCCCTTGCAACCACTGCACTACTTCCTCTCTAGCAGCACCAATCTCATCTGGTTGAGGAATAGGAATTACCTCCGCAAGCATGAACTCCTCATGGCGGCGCACAATTGGGATATGTGGCGTCACAAAGGTTCGCGGCAGACGATCTTCTCCACCATCAACGATATGGTGACCAGCAGGTACGTACCGTAGGGGATCTAGATGGAAGTTGGCCATCAGAGTCGGGAGCTCCGCCTCCAAAGACGGCGAGTGCAAGGGTGGGGGGGGGGTTGTAGGCGGCGAGGTCGGTGGTGTCTTGGGGCCGGGGCTGATGGAACTGGACGACGGCGTAAATGCGGAAGTGCAAGGGAGGTCCAAGTTTGGTAAAGGATTTGTCAGAGAGATATTCCCGCAGCGCGCCTCGGAAGACGGAGCGTTAACGGGCTTGGCTTGCCACACGAGCCCCAAGATTCTAGCAAATTTGTTACAATCTTTTTTGACGTGACCAGACCGAAGGCAGGAGATACACCAAAGCGTAGATGGACATGCAGAAGCGAAGTGACCCTTTTCAAGGCACTTCTGACACGTAGAGATTTCATCAACCATACCAGAAATTAAGTTATCAAAATCATCCCTTTCTTGTTGAGATGAGGGGATATCCAGCTGCTTCCCAAAAGAAACCGGCGAAGCCCGACCCACCTCAGAGGAGGATGATGACTGATCAAGGCCCTCCGAGGCCACAGAAGCGGGCCCAACATGGCCCGACACGTCCTCATTCAAAGGAACATAATTCCCGCCCGAGATGGGTGGCGTGCGATCAGCGTGGGGCCTAAGATCATGCACCGTACCAAACGAGATAGATGGTCTTGTCGACGTCCACCGGAGAGTCGCCGGCAATGTTGGACGAATAATAACCCGCTCATGAGAAGAAATTGAGTATCCCGCCTGTTCAATATCATGAATGCAACTTTCCGTAGCTGGATAACGATAATCCTGGCAAGCACCATAGCTCTGAAAAACTGCAAATGAGAGCTTTTTGCCAATTGAATGAGCAGATTTGAAGGAAGACTTAGATGGCTTAGAACGCAGGGCTAAAACCCCAAGTGCAGCACGTCTCTTGGAGGGACTCACTAGGATCCACTCAGCATCACACTCCAAATTCCAGATCTTGAACTCATGACTCCAATTAGGACCACCGTTACTCCACAGATGAAAATAACATTTGAATTGATGGCAAGAAAAAGACCGAAGGCGAAGAATAATCATGGCAACAACCTTGCAAGAGACTTGAAATCCAAATACCTTGTCCTTTATCAAAAACACCATGAAATCAATGCCCGAACCACCAATAGCTGCTTCCAGAGCCACAGCCACGGAATCTTCGTTCAAACGAAAATTGTGGCGTCCAAACGAAACCACCATGGTGAAGATGCAGGAGTCCTCCATGGGGTGTACCGAAAAGCCCGTAGATTTGAAAACCTTCTTTGTAAAGGCCAAACCCTTGGAGAAGTCCAAGCCAAGGGTGGAACCCTCCATGGAACCCATTGAAGATGGGTATGAACGTGTAGATCTCGGAGCACCGAAGAGATCCATTGGAAGGGAACTAGAATTTAGTGGCTAGTGGAGGAGATCGCCGGAAGGGGGTGGAGATCGCCGGGGTGGGGGTGGGTGTAGATCTCGTTGCAAGTTTTACATGGTTCCTACGGGCTTCCTCCCCAAAATAATGAGTGGGAAGGGCGCCAACAATTGGCCATTTTGAAGGGGAACATATAGTACAAGTTATCCTCACCAAAGGTGGTCTTCGGCTGCCAAAAGTACTGGTGATGACGCCGTCTTGGGCTCCACGGTGACCTCCGTCCTGCCGCTCTGCTGGTCTTGGTCTTGTTGCACCGGAATGGTAACCTTTGCCCGATGCCTTGGCCTGTGCTTGCCCCCTTTGCACCAAAGAGGAAACAATGACACTGCGCAGGCCGGCACCCGCCTGGCACCTGCGTGGTCTCGATCGTCACGGCTTGCGTCACGGGTTCCTCGCGAGGTATCCCCGCCTTGATCTCTCCGCCTCCTCGCGAGCCTGTCGGATGTGGCCGCCTTTGAGGAAGCTTCCTGTCCTCCGCCCCGCGAGGCTTGGCCCATCGCGAGGGTCTTGAGCTTGAGCTGATGAAGATGGGCCGCGCTGGGCCCCCACTTGAGCCACGCCGCAGGCCGCAGGCAGGCAAGTCTAGGGACCCCCGTTCCCAGAACGCCGACACCCGCACCGCCGCTGGGTGGAAAGTGAACAGCTGCGCCGGTAGTCCCTCGCCGACGGCGACAACGTTAAGCCTCCTTCCCTTCCCGGCGGACGGATCCTGCCGGCTCTTTGAGCAGCAGTGAGGGGAGAGAGAGAGGCCAACGAAGTCTTGTTTAGATCTGGAGAGGGCGAGAGAGTGTGAAGAGAGCAACTACAAGCGCTGAGGCTCCAGCGGGAGAGGGCGAGAGAGTGAGCGAATAGGCTAACCAGCTACACAACCCTCCCGTTATGTTCAACAAGAGGGAAATAACCTTTTATACATTCCTGCATTCATGTGACAAGCATGCCGTGTTTTGTGTGTGTGTGTGGGAGTCATTGGGATTTCAATCAAATCGTGTCATGTGGCTTTGGTGGTAAGACTATACACAGTGGTGCAGAAATAATGCAGCCTTAGTCACCTTACCTATCTCCACGTAATACATTGGGTCCCACTAGTCAGAGGGTGAAACAAACAAATTAATAAGAAAAATTAAAGGCGCCAGGGTGTATCTTACCTCACACATCTCACTACTGCTTGGGAACACTGTCCAATTGATCCCTCTGTTCGGTCACATACTATTTTAAGTGAATCCTTATTATAACATGCACACAAATTTTGGCCACTTGTATTCGACTTAAGTTAGTGTGCCACCGCATCTCGTATACTTACTACTCCCTCCGTCTAGGTGTAATAAGTCACGTTAGAAGGTGCAACGGGACCAAGGTGCGTGTGTGTGTGTGTGTGTGTTTAACACCATGTGTGTGTTAGAGAGAGCGATAGATCGACCTACTCCTACAGAGAGATGTTGTGTAGTGTACGATTTTAGCCGCGAGAGTCGGTGCATCCTCTCGTTTCCGGGCGTGTCCGGTAGGGACATGCGGACAGCTGCCACGACCGCTCCTGACCAGCCTGGCCCACCCAAAGCCTCTCCATCGCCCGCGCGTGCTTCCCGCCCGAAACGGTCAGCGCTGTTCCAAATAATCGGTGCCGCATTCATGCCCGGGCAGAGCGGACGCGACCTCTCACTGGCGCAAGAGTGATGGTTGCTTCGTCTGTCCAACTTACTGCTGGGTCTATGTGATTTGATGGCTCATTGGTCTTTATTACTGAGGTGGTAGGACTGCTGGATGTCCCACGCTTTCGGCGAAAGGAGGTATACTACTACTACTAGATTACAATTTTCTCCATTCTTACAGTGGAGGCATGCAAGAGCAGTGAAAACACGCAGGCTCAGTGATTACATGGCCCACCTCACACTATCACCGTGCGACACCTAACTCTTTACATAGTAGTCCCTCCGTTCCTAAATATTACTAGATGAGTCCCTACGCGTTGGCGCCGAACAACGGTATATCTCTCTGCGCAAAATTATCGATTTCATAGAACAAAAAAACTCTATAACCGCATGACAAATGTGGTAGCCAAACTAAATAAACTCCCATCATCGTTTAGATCATCCCACGTAAGGAAAAAAGATCAGCCAACTCCTACTGCATAATGGGATTATATTTTTCTTTTTGACATGTTAATGGGACTTAAAAGCTCACTTACATGCATGCTACCGGTGCATGCTTGCATGCAGACATGTTGATGTGATTTAAAACCCACTCACATGCATGTGGCACGGTATTTCTGCATGCTTGCATCTGGCTTAGTGCGGAGCCTCTCAACATCAAGATCAGACGGCTATTATGGACTGATTTACTTCATCTAACGGCTACATCAATTTTGATGACGTGGCTCAAGGAGAGGATAGAGAATTCCTAGTAGTGGGGGGCTAGCTATTACTAGTAGATATAAGTCTTTGTAGAGATTCCACTACATACGGAACAAAATGAATGAATTTACACTTAAAATGCATCTATATACATCCGCATGTGGTTCATGGTGAAATCTCTACAAAGACTTATATTTAGGAACGGAGGAAGTACTAGTATAGTACGTACTGTAATTTATCAGCGAGATAAATTTGTACAATGCTATGAAGCTTCTAGCTTCTGTTACATGTATCTTGCGTCCAAGGTTGCCCGTTGCAACATTTCATCAAATACAAAGGAGACTAACATGCATGCTATTGCATCTCAATGATTGACAAATCATAGCAAATATGTACTCCCTCCGTTCCAAAATAAGTTTCTCAACTTTGTGCAAAATTTAGTACAAAGTTGTACTACTACTAAAGTTGACATTTATTTTGGAATAGATGCAGCTAAAGAAAAAACGATCCATGCAGTCCCTAGCCCTTGAACCGTGAACCCTGACCAGGCTTCAATTTGCTTGCAACATTCGAGCTTCCTAATAAATGAAGTTTGCAACCTTTTGACCATCGGATCATTTTGTGCAGTTTCACCAAAATCGAGATGAGCATCCCTGTGGCAAAGAAATTGAACAAGCGTGATTAGAATAAGATTACTGGGACTAGTTGATGAGACATAAACTCATCACAAATACAGTACGTAGAAGCCAGTAGAGGTATGTGCGGGGCAAAGAAGTAGAGAAATATCCACAGGGAGTGATGTCGGCAGCTGGAGCAGTGGTGCAAGCCGGCTGTAAAGGGAGTTGTACCTAAGGGACGTAGCTCAACCTTGAGGAGGGCGGCGGGAGGTGGCAACTGCCCACGTCGCAGCAGTGAGAAAGGGACGAAGGCAACCTCACCGGCTTTGTGAGAGAGAACGGCGGGGACCCCTGATCGGGACGTGCCGACAGTGGGTTTTCGCCGTCGGTGACGGCCACCGCATCTACACTAAGCATCCACCCCTTCCCCAAGTGGACGTGATCCGCCGGGATGTTAGAGATGTGGCCACAGTCGTTTTGTGCGAGAGAGTGTGAAGAGAGCAACCCCAGCAAGCAACCGTGTAGGCTGGCCCGTCCTGACTATGTATATAGTGAAGCGGTTTCCTTTTCTCTCCATATGAACCTATCATATTGCGTACGTGCCACTGAAGAAAAAAAACTTTATTTATAAATGACGCGGCACCTACTACTTGTTCTCCTATAACCTTGCGCTTGGCATCTACAAAATATTGACCTTGCGATTGGCTCTTCGCCTCTTTGGGAAGTCGAGCAATAATGGTAGTGCAGTATATATCGTTCTGGCTATATGCGACCGAATGAATTTCTGCACGTCCACCACGTGGGCAAGGGTCGAGGGGCAAGGGAGAGTGCTACATACGGAGAAAAATGAGTGAATCTACACTCTAAAATATGTCTATATACATCAGTGTTTGGAGTATGTACTAGTAGTTCATATTGAAATCTACTAAAGGACATATATATTCCAAACAATATGATATAATCTCTATAACCAAGGTAGTAGGGATGAGGAGTAAACGAAGGGAGTAGTAAATTTTTCTCCTCATCCTACGAGCCACCGCGCGCATGGGCGAGGGAGCGGGCGTAAGGCGTAGTAAGCAAGCTTCACCTCATCCTGCGAGCCACCGCGCCCGTGGGCGGGGGAGATGGCGTACTAAGCAAGCTTCTCCTCGTTCTGCTAGTTGATGGGACACATCAAAAGTACTCCAGTGTATAGAGCCTTGCCTCTAAGGTAGGCCCCACATGGTTTGCCTCTTTTTTTAACATAACACGTCAAGTCGCAATTTGTTTGTTCACCCGTGGTAGACGATCCTCCCTCCACCAAGTGGACAACCAGTACACGTGCCAAATTACCACGTGGGCTGCCTTTTTCGTACAGAAATGAGCTCCACCGTGTGCCCGCGCGGGTGTGGTTGGGAAAGAGACGGGAGTACGTGCGCCGTGCATGCACCTCTTCTCTTCGTGCACACCCCCCACATACGTGGGTGTGTGTGAGAGATACAAACCGCGTTCGTGAGTGTTTTTTGTTTTGGGGTGGGGGTGGGGTGGGGGGTTGATTTCATGAATTATTTGTGGGAATATGTGTCGATGACATCTCAAACAAAATTCTGCATGTAATGTGTGTGAAATGGAGGCCTATCCATATCATACATAGAGGGTCGGGCAATCCACGAGAAGAGAGGGAGGGGTCATAGCTATTGATAGAGTCGAAGAGAGGATCAAGTGGGTGGGTGCGAGATCGATGAAGAGAGCCATCGAAATTGTGTGTGTGTACAAGTCAAAGATATATGGCGACTGGCCTACGGGAACGTTAGAGGGCACACGTCAAGTTTGTGTGTGGCAGGGAGACATGACTAGAGCGCTCCATGTATCGGTGTGTGTGGGGGGAGGGGGGTGGTGGGAGGGGTAGGCAAAGGCCTAACTATAGAGGTAGAATGACTCGTATATGTGTTGAGAAGGAGAGACCCAGCTATGTCTTGAGGGAGATCGGTCGACATCCCTACATAACTGAAGGACGGGAAATATCATGGGAGAGAGAGAGGAGAGAGAGAGGGAGGGAGAGGGGTAGAGTGCTGGATGGGTGATGGAGTTGCTTCTCGAAGATGGTGGGAGAGGCCTACTAGACAAACTGAGGGTGGAACTGCAATGTTATCAATAAGAGTGGGGATGTGTTTCTATGTGTGCCTATGCGTGATAGATCTGTCGGGACGCATCCATGGATGATGAAGGGGAACCATGTGTTTGGTAAGCAAACCTAACTAGGGCCCTGTTTGGTTTCAAATAAGTCATCAACTTATAAGTGGAAAAGTGAAAAAAGTGACTTATTTTGCCAAACAGTACCAACTTATAAGTCACCCCAACTTATAAGTCATAAGTTGCTTCACCCCAACTTAAAACTTATAAGTCACCCCCTTTTCCATGGGTCCCACCACCTTTACATAAAAAGATGGAAAGATGTGCTCAGGTGACTTATAAGTCAGGTGACAACCAAACAGATGTGACTTATAAGTCATTGGTTTTAAGTCACCTGACTTATAAGTCAGGTGACTTATTGGAACCAAACAGGCCCTAGATCGGTAGATCAATTGTTGTTTGTCGGAGGAAGGGAGAGACACAACTAATGAGGTAGATCGATTGACGTGTGGGTAAAAACGAGTTATAAGGACCTAGCTAGCTATATGTATAGAGAGAGATTGGTCAGTGTACGTCCATTTGTTAGAGGCAAATAAGGCCCAGCGAGACAGATAGACAGAGAGAATGGAGCTAGGAGGTGGTGCGAGAGGCCCAACTACTAGCTATATAGGGGGAGGAGTGTGCGGTTGTGAGAGAGCGATGAAAAGAGGGGCGAGAGTTTACATGTGTGTCTGACCGTATGAGAGACACGAGGCAAGGACACATAAAGGAGGAGATTGAAGGTGTGTTTGTATGTTGTAGGCAGGCATCGCTGGAGAGGTTTATCGATCAGTGTGTGTCGGAAAGGATTTGTGGAGACTCTGGGAGAACGACCTGAAGAAAAAATGAATGTGCCCGGTGGATAGAATGACGAGGGAGGGGGAAGGCGAGGAGGGCGTGTGCATGCACGAGAGAAAGTTAGTGGTAGCTACAAAGGTTAGAGGATTGTGTGGGTGTAAGAGACTAACAAAGATCATAATTTGATATGAAAGCGGATTCATATATTTGAATAGAAGATCATAGTGTTTTAAACATTGCATGCATGAATATAGCGGTGATACACGTGTTGTGCACATGTTATACCATAATGTGATAATGCATGGTGTTTGCAACTCACAGCTAAATGCCGAACAATCTAAACCATACTATACATCAAACAATCTCACATTTTATTTGAATTTGTGATAATGTGTGGCATTTGCAGCTTACAACTAAATATGAACAATCTAAACAATACTATATATCGAACATTCTCACATTTTATTTGAATCTGTGGTAATGCGTGGTGTTTGCAACTCACCTCTAAATACTTGTAGGCGTAGGGGGCGGGGCACCATACATAATGTGATAAACACATTATACATATGAGACATGGTTTAGATTATGAAGATCTAGCTAGAGCTAGAAATGTAATGTGATTTGAAATCAAAATAAAGTGGATTCAAAAAATCTAGTTCGAGTTCATATAGTACACATAGTTCATATGTAACTCGAGACTAATCATGTGGTGTGCTGTGAAGATAATACACAAACGATGGTTTAACTTGACAATAATGATGATTGTAGATCTTATTAAAACAGAGAAACGAATTCAAATGCTTTGACTTCACAACAATCATTACTGTAGATCTTATTCAAATAGAGAAACAAATTCAAATTTAGTTCATATTGAAGCGGTAGGTTATACGTTTGGAATGCACTAAAACGTTCATTTGAGTAGTAGGTTGCATGCATTATACACGTAGCGAAATATTTTAATTGAACATAACATGAATTCAAAGTTTTGAATGACATTTATAGGGCACATTGATTTGGTACAGTACACGTTAGACTTGTCCGGAAATTTCAACCAGCGCCTTGTTAGCCCGAAATATTTAAGATATATCTTTGTCTCATTGTGCTCCGACAACTCCCTCCATCTCAACCCGCGCCTTGCTATTTCGAAATTACAACGCGTGCAAAAACTCCCACCTCCTGTGAAATCCCGACACACGAAATGCCCGTGGTACCCCTAAACCGAAAGAACCGCCTCAAATCGGTGGGGGTACTTTCGTAACTTACCCCACATTTCGGACAAGCGCGTCTCTAAGCCATGGTTCCCCACTGCCATCCCATCCGCCCACCCATTCGTACACCGAGGCCACGAAAACCCGCGACGAAACCCCACACCCTGCTCCGTCCGCCACCCAGCCGGAGCCTCTTCCCCGACGACGTCGTCCACAGCAACACCTCGACGTCCCTCGTCCACCGTACCGGATGAGGATCCGTCATCGATCTCATCGTCCCGCCGATTTAGCCACCCCGTCCTCCACCTCCAAGGAGCTGCCCCGACGTTCCCCTCGTCTTTCGCGCCACCTCCATTCCCACACCGCCGTCTTCACCTGCACCACCGGAAGAGCATCATCATCACCGTTTCCTCGGATGAAGCTGCGGCCTAATCGTCGCCACCAAAGAGGTTGTACACTAATCGCCGCATTTACTTCTTGATTCGATCTCACGGTGCTGCCGGCGCTCGGTCCCGAGCCGACACGGCGCGGCTCCATCCACGGCGGCGTCGCCGGCCACTTCCTCCATGGCGTCACTCCCTCAGCGGCTACGTCCACATCAGTAGGACCTTCTGCTGCTTTAGCTCTCGCTCGCGCTGCTGCTCTGCTCTTGCTCTCGGTCCCCTCCCTGGTCTGCTCTTGCTATTGCTCTTGCTCGCGCTGCTGCTCTCGCTCTTGCTCTTGCTTGCGATGCTGCTCCGATTTAGCTACACTTCACTCCGATGTCGCCGGGGTGAAGGAAGAACTAGCCGCAGCAGGGAGGGGGGCTCACCGGAGAGGTACCCCACTATCTATCTTAGGGTTCAGGATGGGGGCGGTGGTCGCCGGCGGTGGCGGGGCGGTGGTGTGGGGATCGCCGAAGAAAAAGCTCGGCACGGGGGGGGGGCCTAGAGGGATGGCCGGGCGGCAGCGGACCGGCGGTGGGGAGTGGTTTCGGGGCGGGTGGGGCGGCGCACCGCCAGCCGCGGGCGGCGGGGGGGCTGCTGTTTGGCCGGCTCAGGGGGGTGGAGGTTGAAGATGAACCACAGGCCCATGATTTCGTATCCAACGGCTGCAAAATCGACTGACCAGAGATGAAAAAGTCAGTCGACCGACGTGTAGCCTCACCTTGCTAGTGCGTTCAGTTTCGACAGCAAAATTCAGTTTCGACAGCAAAATTCAGTTTCGACAGTTAAGTTCAGTTTCGACAGTTAAGTTTAGTTTCGACAGTTAAATTCAGTTTCGACAGTTAAGTTCAGAGATGAGCGGCTGATGTATTTTACATCTAGCACTTTGTGGTTATGTATTTTACGTCATGTATTGGAGATGCTATTAGAAATCCACTCAGGTTAACGTTGTTCGTTGTCTCTCTTGTCCTGCTTCAGCCTCGGCGTCGTACAACTCACCAGAACTGCTCCAACGATGAAACCCTCCATCACAGCGGAGCAGTACCTCGGGCTCCATCTCGAGACGCCTAAGATCTTCTTCCCCTCCTCCGACAGCCAAGTCAGCCGGAGCATCCTCACCGGCCAACCCAATCACGCTGAGATCGACATGGCTTCGCCAAAGAGGTTGTACACTTGTTGCATCTCTTTTTTACTCTACATGTTATATATATTGTCCACTGAGCACACGGATTTTTTTCCTTTATTGTCTCCTTGAAAGAAAAAAATGTAGGAATTTTAATTTTCACTTGTCCTCCTTTTCAAATTCCTATTCATGAAGCACAAGACTAAGAGATAGTAGCATAATAGCATTATAACCGTACATTTTCTTGTGGTTTGACTTAATCTCACCATGCTTCTTTGCATCCTGTGATCTTCCAATTGTTGTGAATCAAACACCCAGATTGGCAGAATTCCTGTGTTTTTAAATTCTCTGTTTTGCACGTGCATTCCTATCCTATTCCTGTCTATTTCCTATCCCTGCATTGTTGGAATCCTCCAATTCAAACGATCCCTTACAGAATTACTTCTCTTACAAATAGTTGTCAAAGAAAACGTTGCGTGGTTTGTCCCGCTCCTGCTGCGCTGTCGTCCACCCCAGCTTAGCTGCTCCAACGACAGAAGGGTCCAGCACAGCAGGGATCCGGCCTCCAGACTGTCTTTCGCCGCCTCAGATCTTCCTCCCCGCTGCTGGCAGCCATGAAAACTGCTCTACCATCATCAACCGAGCAGATTACCTCGAGGACTACACGGGTCCGCAAGAGAGGTTGCACTCTTTCGTGTCTACTTACGTTATGCATCGCTTAATATTACTTGCTACTTTATCATCTTGTTCACCGATTAGACTCCGAGTCAGCTCCAAACTAATGGTCAATCTTGATTTTTTAAATGGTTGTGGGGTACATATCGGGGCCGCTATCAATAGTATCTATCTACTATCTGGTTAATCTCCGGTGTCTACTATGAGTTTCATGTTGGGTGGGAAACAAACAGTAAAGAAGCCATTATCTGTATTTTTTAACTGAAGCCATTATCTGCCTGCTATTATTGGTTTTGGGTCTATCCACATGTTGCTACCATCACTCTGGATTTCTGCATGCACTCCTTACATAATATCACTATGTTTTATTCCTATGCATGACAGTTATTGTAAACAATGGAACTGAACATGTAGAGCAAAAGAGACGAGCCTTGTGTGGCAATAAAATTTCATGCAAACATCGCTCCATGGTAGGCGCAAAGGCAACCCCCCTCCACGCATTTCAGATTGTAACCGAGAGGAAGATATCTATTCTGAGGGGGATTCAAAAGGAGAAGACAACTCCTATTTACCCCCTGAGGTCTTCGCTCTAACTTGGCATGCTGATGTTGGTTATATCATGCATATGGTGTCTTGCATTGCTTACTTTATACATCAAATATGTCATCTTCTTAGTTTAGACATCCTTTGTGCGAATGCCATCTATTTAGTTTATTCATCATTTATGTGAATTATGCAACGCCATCTTGTTTAGCCGCACATCATATATGTGAATTTTGCAATGCCATCCTGCTTAGCCAGTCATCTTATATGTAAATTATATCAGGCCATCCTTCTTTTTCGTTACATATTACATTTGTCAACAATGTTGTTACATTCAACTGCTCTTCATGTGCATTAGCCATTTGACACGGTGATGGCAAATTCTAGAGTGAAAACAAGGTCTTTAGAGCAGACTATGCTATATGAAGAAGCGCATATCTCGCTGGTTACGGATAGCTCCTCATAGGAGGATTCAGAGACAGATGACCAGTCCTATCCCCCCGAGGTGTATGCTCTAACTTGGCAGGGTTATGTTGCTCATATCGTGCGTATGGTGTCTCGCATTGCTATGTTATTTGATTAGTTTAGACATGCTTTGTGTGAATGCCACCTGTTCAGTGTCTAATTACCATATATGTGAATTATGCATTGCCATCTTGTTGCAAGACATTATATATGTGAATTATACAATGCTATCTTGTTGCAAAGGCATTATATATGTGAATTATGCAATGCCATGCTGTTTAGCCAATCATCATGTATGTGAATTATATCATGCTATCATTTTTTTGTATTACGTGTTACATTTGGCGACAACGTTTGTATATTCAACTACTCTTCCTGTGCATCAGCCATTTGAAGTGGTGATGGAAGTATCTGGAGTGAAAACAAGGTATTCAGAGCAGACAATGCTACCTGCTGAAGCAGACATCTTCCTAGTTACAGAGAGCTCCTCAGAGGAGGATTCAGAGACTGATGACCAGTCCTATTTTCCCCCTGAGGTCTATGCTTAAACTTGGCAGGGTTATATTACCCATGTTATGCATGTTGTCTTGCATTGCTTAGTTTTTACATCATATATGGATTGCCATCTGCTTACTTGCTTACTATATAAATCATATATTTGAATTATATCATGCCATCATCTTTACATAGTACATACACATCATCTATCTGAATTATGGCATGGCAACCCATTTAATAAAGACATCATATAGTTATATCATCTCATCCTGTTTAGTGTTTACAGTCATCATAATTTGAATTATGGCATTCTATCCGTGAATGTATGTGAATTATGGCATGCCAACCTATTTAATAAACACATTATATAGTTATGTCATGTCATCCTATTTACATAGTCCCATATTCTGAACTATGTCTTTCCATCTTTTTTAGTTAGCCATCATAATGTGAAATTGTGTCATGCTATCCTGTTTAGTTAGCCATCATATATGTGAAATTGTGTCATGCTATCCTGTTTGGTTAGACAACATAAATATGAATTATTTCATGCCCTCTTTTATTGCCCACTATCCATTGCACCTGTCTATAATACAATGCCTATACTTTCGATTACTTTTCTTGTTTATTAGCCATTTGAATTGGAGAGTGTGATGGCAGTATCTAAGGGAGTAACAACACGGTCTTTCGAAAAGATAGTGCTACCAGTTGATGCAGATAGAACCACGGTTGTACTTGCCCAAGGACCAGATCCACCACACATAACCCAGACTCTCGCAGATTGTACCCCTACCCAGTTGGACAGAGAACCAGCTACACCCCTTCTAACCCCAACCCCAGCAGATAGTAACCCAGTTCCAGTTGACAAAGCACCATCTCCACCACAGAGCACCCAAACACGAGCAGTTAGTAAGGGAACTGCAGTGCCGAAAGCACGAGGACCACCACTCCGAATCCCAACTCAACGCTTAAAGGAGAAGAATATTTTTTCTCAGGTCAGGTTCTGTAGCTATGGTTCATACTCCTTTGCTCTTGCATGACTGTATTTACTCATACCAACTATTTTCAAATTTGAAGGATGGAATTGAAACTCCAATGACACAACATGTATGTTTTAAACCTGTTTCTTTAACTGGTTTGCTGTTGTAACCTGCTCTATGTTGATTTTAGTTTCAATTGAATAAATAGTTATGTTGAATAAACAGTTATGTTATCATGTCATGCACATTACAAGTGTTGTTATTGCTCTATAGTTACCCACACTTATATTCTGTCTATTCTGCTTTGTCTTGAAAAAATATTATTTGAACTGTGTCTCTATCTTGATTTGGCAACAAAAACTAGAATGATATAGACCATAAAGTGACCATGGTACATAGATATATGTTTGTTTTATGCTGTTATCCTGTCCACTTTACTACTGAACTCATTTACCAAAATGAGTTTCATATACAACATGGTAAACATGTGATGTGTCTGCTTGTTTCTCTTTTAGAATGCGGACAAAATATTGGAGAACAGTACCGCGTTATCCAATGGTAAAGGAAGTAATGCAGATAAGGTTCAAGATAGTGAGGCATCCTTGTTGGTCTCCAAGAAAGCTGATAAAAACTATCTTGACGACAATGAGGGAACCCAAAAGTCCAGTCTTGATGTAGTGTTCGAGTTACTGGCCACTACTGCTGGCACAAGCCCTTCGAACTCGCTGCCTGAATCAATTAGTCTTCTTGAGTCTCAACTTCAAGTTGAAAGACATCGATCAGATGTGCTGCGACAGGAAGCTGAAGGACTGAGGAAGTCCCTGCAGAATTCAGATGCATATTTTCTGGTGCAACAGCAAGCGCTGGAGGATTTAAATGCCAAACAAGAGAAAGTTAATAAGCTTGCTAAGCATCTTGCCAGCATTA
This sequence comes from Triticum urartu, assembly GCF_003073215.2. Taxonomy (NCBI): domain Eukaryota; kingdom Viridiplantae; phylum Streptophyta; class Magnoliopsida; order Poales; family Poaceae; genus Triticum; species Triticum urartu. Next base: position 368,837,014 of record NC_053027.1, on the reverse strand, counting down.
TGGGTACCCAGGATATTGTTTCTTGAGATCTTTTGAAGTGGTTTCAGTTCTGGATTTGTTTTGCCGCGGCATTTATTTGCGCTGGTCGCCAACTTTGACAACCATTGTATATGATATGCTGCTTTGTTCCCTATATTTGCACTGGTGGCGAACTTTGATGCCCAGTGGATGTAATATGTGTAATAGCCGTGATAGCCAAGCATTAGTTGCTTGCTTATTTATTTCCTTTTTGTCTTGTTTATTTGTTTGCTTGTAGTCATTGCAGTTCTTTTTCTGCGGTTAGCTAGTGGCTGCAATAGCCTATTTTTTAAAACTAGGCCACAATAACCATGGGCTAATATTTGCTGTAGTGACACTGGGCCTCCTACTGGCCATAGAAATAGTGGGCCTTCTACGGGCCGTAGAAACAATGGGCCTTCTACGGGCCGTAGAAACAATGGGCCTTCTGCGGGCCGTATTATCAATGGGCCTTGTACGGGCCATATAATCGATTGGCCAAACATGGGCCAAACAGACCGCATTATGGCCGTAAACGGGCTAGAGTTGGAATCGTCCATTCATGGGCTGACCATAACGGGCCATCATTAATAGGCCGTATTTGATGACGCTATGAAATCGGCCCAACGTATTAACAGACCACAAACGGGCCGACTGTAACCACGGGCTGAATTTGGCCCACAAGCAGAAAATGACAGCAACGGGCCGTAAGTAAACGAATGCTGGAAATGAGCCCAAGAATAAATGGGCTCTGAGAAGGCTGAAAGATAACATGGGCTGGAAACAGCCCAACCGAATAACGGGCCTTTAATGGGTATAGAGTGATACACTGTTCATTACGGGCCAGTTTCACCATGGGCCGTTAATGGGTGTAAAGTGATACACTGTTCATTATGGGCCAGTTTCACCATGGGCCGTTAGTAGGCCAAGAGTTACATAGGGCCTCATATGGGCCGAAAGACGTCATGGGCCATACATGGGCCAGAAGTGAAAACGGGCTGGAATCATATTGGATGGCCCAGATGATGCTACTAGGCCTAATTCGGATAGGGTGTAACGGCCCTTGGGTTAGCAGGCTGTAAATGGGCTATATTCGAACAGGCCGTTAACAGGCTTTCCATGGGCCGGCCGGCCAACTTTTGACCAAGTCAAACGGGCCGGCCTTTTCACAGGAATGGGCCTCTGTTGGGCCTTGCCACGTGTCGACGTATCATAGGCGCCTTCCGTCCAATGAGTGGTTGACATCTGTCCCAACGATGAGCCGACACGTGTTTCCTCTAGCCAATGATGATTTTACACGTGGAAAATCCCCATTGGTCGGGGCTGTTAATGGGTTATCAGATCCAAAACCCGACCCGATAGCTTAACGTCGTTCCATTACGGTGGATGCCATGTGTCGGTCACCCTTGATGAAAGCACTTTTGTGATGCGCGATTTATCTTCATGGAAGTGGACACTTCCGTGATGATAATTTTGGTAATGTCATGGAACACTTCTACGATAGCACAGGTATGACTATCTTGATTCTGTCATAAATTTTTCACGAGTGTACATGCATGACAAAAAAGCGACCTACTGTGACAAACACGTATCATCACGGAAGTGTATTTTTTTGTAGTGCGTGCCCAGAATTGCCTGGCCGATTCCCCTGGCTGCTGAGTTATATGGCTCAAGTCATCAGCATTCGGTGGTCGCACATAAGTGCCCTAGAAGTTGTCAAGGAATGCGTCTTCCAAATCCTCCCAACTGCCGACGGAGTCTGCTGGCAAGCTATTTAGCCAATGCTGAGCTGGTCCTTTGAGTTTGAGTGGGAGGTACTTGATGGCATGTAGATCGTCACCGTGAGCCATGTGGATGTGAAGGAGGAAATCCTCAATCCATACAGCGGGATCTGTTGTACCATCATAGATTCGATATTTGCGGGTTTAAAACCCTCCGGGAATTCGTGATCCATAACTTCATCAGTGAAGCATAGGGGGTGTGCGACGCCTCCGTGCCGGGCTATATCACGACACAGTTCATATGAGTCTTGTCTGTTGTATTCGGCCTGGCCGGATTTACCTTTGGTGTATCCAGTGCGATGATCATCGTCCCGTGTTGGCGCACGTGCCCGTGACCCGTATAGTGACCTTGCAAGTTTTGCCCTGCTGTCCAATACGTCTCGCAGGTCCCGTGTGTTGCCCCGGGCCTTGGTATTTTTGATTGAGTGGCGGCGGGGTGCAGGCTAAACTTCAGGCTGAAACTCCTCTCTGGCTCGGCCACGCAGTGGCCGGTCAGCCGCATCGTACACTGGTGATGGAGGTTTCAATGCTTCCTCCTCGAGGTGAGGTAGCAACCTGCATTTTGGGTAACTCTTGGAGGGGCGCTCGAGTTCGTATTCCTCGGCCGCAAGGACTTCGATCCATCTGTCTGCTGGCAAGTCTTTATCATCTTGAAGGTGTTGTTGCTTTTTCTTCAAGCTATTTGCTGTGGCCATAAGCCGGCGCTTGAAGTGCTCCTGCTCGACGGGATCCTCAGGTACGATAAATTCTTCGTGGCCGAGGCTCACCTCGTCTTCGGAGAGGGGCATGTAATTGTCCTCTTCTGGTTCTCCATCTGCCGCCTGCTCTGGAGGGCTAGCTTGTTCATCTTCCCGCTCTACATCATGCTGGAGGGGATTGTGGTTGTCTTCGACACTATCTGGAGTGTTATTATCTCTTGTGCCGGTATCACTACTTTTGCTGTGGCAGGACTTAGAGCGGCGCCGCTGACGTCGGCGCTTGGGTTGCTTCTTGGAGGGGTTATCTTCCGCTGTCTCATCTCCATTGCCTTCTTTTGGGGTGTCCACCATGTATATATCATATGACGAGGTGGCAGTCCAGCGCCCTGTGGGCGGTGGTTCCTGTTCGTCTCCTGCATCGTTGTCCATACCGTCGATGTCTTCGGAATCGAAGTCGAGCATGTCGGTTAAATCATCGTGGGTGGTGGGTGGGTAGCGAATTTCTTCGTCGTCCGCATCCCATTCTAGCCGGACATAGTTCGGCCAAGGTTCTCCTGACAAGGAGAGAGACCTTAATGAATTTAGCACATCACTGAAAGGTGAGTGCTGAAATATATCTGTGGAGGTGAATTCCATGATCGGCGCCCAGTCGGATTCGATGGGCGCGGATGCAGGCGGCAAGGAGTCCATTGCCGGAGACGAATACAGTGGTTCGGCGACACGGCTCTCGTAAGGGGTGAAGTTAGTATCCGGCTCTATCGCCACTGAGAGTGCGGCCTCCATGGCGGGGTCTATCCCTCCGCTCTTGGATGGCGCGATTTGCTCTGGATTGACGGCCGGAGTAGTTGCAGATGCGATCTCCCAAATACTGTCCGATGGTAGAGTTACGTCATGCTCGTCGTGACTGTGCGGCGCACCTGACACGGGCTCGAATCCGTCGAAGATCAAGTCTCCGCGGATGTCGGCAGTGTAGTTCAAGTTTTCGAATCCGACCTGATGGCCAGGGGCGTAGCTCTCGATCTGCTCCAGATGGCCAAGCGAATTGGCCCGCAGTGCGAAGCCGCCGAATACGAAGATCTGTCCGGGGAGAAAAACCTCACCCTGGACTGCATCGTTACCGATGATTGAAGGGACCATCGAGCCTTATGGTGACGACACAGTGGAACTCTCAATGAAAGCACCAATGTCGGTGTCAAAACTGGCGGATCTCGGGTAGGGGGTCCCGAACTGTGCGTCTAAGGCGGATGGTAACATGAGGCAGGGGACACGATGTTTACCCAGGTTCGGGCCCTCTTGATGGAGTTAATACCCTACGTCTTGCTTGATTGTTCTTGATGATATGAGTATTACAAGTGTTGATCTACAACGAGATCGTAGAGGCTAAACCCTAGAAGCTAGCCTATGGTATGATTGTATGTTGTCCTACAGACTAAACCCTCCGGTTTATATAGACACCGGAGGGGGCTAGGGTTACACAAGGTCGGTTACAAGGGAGGAGATCTACATATCCGTATTTCCTAGCTTGCCTTCCACGCCAAGGAGAGTCCCATCCGGACATGGGACGAAGTCTTCAATCTCGTATCTTCATAGTCCAAAAGTCCGGTTGTCCGGAGACCCCCTAATCCAAGACTCCCTCAGTGCACGTCCCCCACCTACGTGGGTGTGTGTGACAGAGATACAAACTTAGACAGATGGCGTGTGCGTTCGTGACACATCAAAAATTTGACACATGCAATGTGTGTGAAATAGAGGCCTATCGATATCATATATAGAGGGGGCGATCCATGAGAAGAGAGGGAGGGGTCATAGATATTGATAGAGTCGAAGAGAGGATCAAGTGGGTGGGTGCGAGATCGATGAAGAGAGCCATCGAAATTGTGTGTGTGCAAGTCAAGGATATAGGGCGACTAACCTACCGGAACGTCGGAGGGCACATGGAAAATTTGTGTGTGGCAAGGAGACGTGACTAGAGCGCTCGATGTATTGGTGTGTGGGGGGGGGGAGGGGGGAGGCAGAGGCCTAACTAGAGAGGTAGAATGACTCGTATATGTGTTGAGAAGGAGAGACCCTACTATGTCTTGAGGGAGATCAGTCGACATCCATACATAACTGAAGGACGGGAAATAGGTTGGACAACACACACACACACAGAGAGAGAGAGAGAGTATAGAGAGGGGGAGGGAGAGGGGTAGAGTGCTGGATGGGTGATGGAGTTGCTTCTCGAAGATGGTGGGAGAGGCCTACTAGAAAAACTGAGGGTAGAACTGCAATATTATCAATAAGAGTGGCGATGTGTTTCTGTGTGTGCCTGTGTGTGATAGATGTGTTGGGATGCATGCATGGATGATGAAGGGGAACCATGTGTTTGGTAAGTGAACCTAACTAGACCGGTAGATCAATTGTTGTTTGTCGGAGGAAGGAAGAAACATAACTAATGAGGTAGATTGATCGACGCGTGGGGAAAACGAGTTATAAGGACCTAGCTAGCTATATGTATAGCGGGAGATCGGTCGGTGTACATCCATTTGTTAGAGGCAAATAAGGCCCTACGAGACGGATAGATAGAGAGAATGGAGTTGGAGGTGGTGCGAGATGTCGAGCTACAAGCTAGATAGGGGGAGGAGTGTGTGATTGTGAGGTCGATGAAAATAGGGGTGAGAGTTTACACGTGTGTGGGACCGTATGAGAGACACGAGGCATGGACACAAAAAGGAGGAGATGGAAGGTGCGTGTGTATGTTGTAGGAAGACATTGCTGGAGAGGTTTATCAATCGGTGTGTGTCGGAAAGGAGTTGTGGAGACTGTGGGAGAACAACCTAAAAAAAGAATGTGCGCGATGGATAGAATGCTGAGGGAGGGGGAGGGCTAGGAGGGCGTATGCATGCATGAGTGAAAGTTAGTGCTTGCTACAAAGGTTAGAGGATTGTGTGGGTGTAAGAGACTAACAAAGATGATAATTTGATATGAAAGTGGATTCATATATTTGAATAGGAGATCATAGTGTTATAAACATATGCATGCATGAATATAGCGGTGATACGCGTGTTGTCGTTTGCAACTCATAGCTAAATGTCGAACAATCTAAACCATACTATACAATGAACAATCTCACATTTTATTTGAATTTGTGATAATGTGTGGCATTTGCAGCTTACAACTAAATATTGAACAATCTAAACAATACTATATATCGAACAATCCCACGTTTTATTTGAATTTGTGGTAATGTGTGGCATTTGCAACTCACATCTAAATACTTGTAGGAGTAGGGGGCGGGGCACCATACATTATGTGATAAACACATTATACATATGAGACATGGTTTAAATTATGAAGATCTAGTTAGAGCTTGAAATGTACTGTGATTTGAAATCAACATAAAGTGGATTAAAAAATCGAGTTCGAATTCATATAGTACACATAGTTCATATCTAACCCGACAGTAATCATGTGGTGTGCTGTGAAGATAATACACAAACGATGGTTTAACTTGACAATAATGATGATTGTAAATCTTATTAAAATAGAGAAACAAATTCAAATGGTTTGACTTCACAACAATCATTATTGCAGATCTTATTCAAATAGAGAAACAAATTCAAATTTAGTTCATATTGAAGTGGTGGTATATACGTTTGGAATGCACTAAAACGTTCATTTGAGTAGCAGGTTGCATGCATTATACATGTAGCGAAATATTTTAATTGAACATAACATGATTCAAAGTTTTGAATGGCATTTGTAGTGCGAATTGATTTGGTATAGTACACGGGACTAGACTCTCTTGTGTGGTGCGAATTGATTTATTTTTGTTTTTTCATTGACGGAAGTGCGAATTGATTTGGTACATTACACATTAGGCTTGTCCAGAAATTTCAACCCGCGCCTTGTTACCCTGAAATATTTAAGATACTTATTTGTCTTGTTGTGCTCCGAAAACTCCCTCCATCTCAACCCGTGCCTTGCTATCCCAAAATTACTACGCGCGCGAAAACTCCCACCTCCTGCGAAATCCCGACACACAAAATGCCCGTGATACCCCTGAACCGAAAGAACCGCCTAGCACAAATCGGTGGGGGTACTTCCGTAACTTACCCCACATTTCGGACAAGCGGGTCCCTAAACCATGGTTCCCCACTCCCATCCCATCAGCCCACCCATTCGTACACCGAGGCCGCGAAAACCCATGAAGCCCCACACCCTCCTCCATCTGCCACCCAGCCACAGCCTCTTCATCTATGATGTCGTCCACAGCAACACCTCGACGTCCCTCATCCACCGTACCGGATGAGGATCCGTCGTTGATCTCGCCGTTCCGCCGGTTCAGCCACCCCGTCCTCCACCTCCAAGGAGCTGCCCCGACGTTCCCCTCGTCTTTCGCGCCACCTCCATTCCCGCACCGTCGTCTTCACCTGCACGAAATGGTGATGATGATTAGCGTACAACCTCCGAGGAAACGGTGATGATGATTAGTGTACAACCTCTTTGGTGGCGCCGACTAGGCCTCAGCTTCTCCGAAGAGCATCATCATCGTTTCCTCGGATGAAGCTGAGGCCTAATCGGCCCCACCAAAGAGGTTGTACACTAATCGCCGCATTTTCTTCTAGATTCAATCTCACAGTGTTGCCAGCGCTCGGTCCCGAGCTGACACGGCGCGGCTCCATCCACGGCGGCGTCGCCAGCCACTTCCTCCACGGCATCGCTCCCTCGGTTGCGACGTCCACATCAGTAGGAGCTGCTTCTGCTGCTTTAGCTCTTGCTCGCATTGTTGCTCTGCTCTTGCTCTCGGTCCCCTGCTTGGTCTGCTCTTGCTCGCGCTACTTCTCTCGCTCTTGCTCTTACTTGCGATGCTGCTCCGATTTAGCTACACTTCACTCCGATGTCGCCGGAGTTAAGGAAGAACCAGCCACGGCGGGGAGGGGGGCTCGCCTGAGAGGTACCCCACTATCTATCTTAGGGTTCAGGGTGGGGGCGATGGTTGCCGGCGGTGGTGGGGCGGTGGCGTGGGGATCGCCGGAGAAAAAGCTCCGCACGGAGGGCCTAGAGGGATGGCCGGGGCGGCGGCGGACCGGCGGTGGGGAGTGGTGTCGGGGCGGGCGGCATGGGGCGGCTGTTTGGCCGGTGGTGACCGGCGGCTCACGGTAGCCTCACTTGATGCTGCTACACGACCAGCTGCCCCGACTCCCGCACACGCTACTACTTTTCTTCTACTAGTGCGTTCAGTTTCGACAGTAAAATTCAGTTTCGACAACAAAATTCAGTTTCGACAGTTAAGTTCAGTTTCGACAGTTAAATTCAGTTTTGACAGTTAACTTCAGAGATGAGTGGCTGATGTATTTTACATCTAGCACATTGTCGTTACGTATTTTACGTCATCTATTGGAGATGCTATTAGAATTCCACTCAGGTTAACGCTGTCTCTCTTGTCTTGCTTCAGCCTCTGCGTCGTACAACTCACCGGAGCTGCTCCAACGATCAAACCCTCCATCACAGCGGAGCAGTACCCCGGGCTCCATCTCCAGACGTCTAAGATCTTCTTCCCCTCCTCCGACAGCCAAGTCTGCTGGAGCATCCTCACCGACCAACCCAATCACGCTGAGATCGACATGGCTTCACCAAAGAGGCTGTACACTTGTTGCATCTCTTTTTTACTCCACATTATATATATATTGTCCACTGAGCACACGTACTAACGTGAAAATACGATTATTTTATCCTACCATATGACAAGCAGTGAGGTACCAGGCAACTTAGCTATCCGTGTTGGACTCTCTTGAACACCGTCATTATTTATCTCTGCGCGTTTGAGTTGTGCATTTATCGATGGGCCTGGGAGTTGAGCTAGTAGGGTAGTGGCCTGGGTCCAAAGTAATAGAAGTAGCACAAAAACATTTTTTGAGTGTAGGCTTTTCCTTGCTCAAGCCTGCCTACTAGAATTGCCAGTGCTTGAAAGGAAAAGTGAAGAAAAACATAGGAATTGGAAAGTTTCCTATGGTACTACTATTCATGAATTTGGTTAAAAGGAATGGAGCAAAGGAAAACTTTAGGATTTGTTCCTTCAGTGTCTCCTTGAAAGAAAAACCATAGGAATTTTAATTTCCACTTGTCCTCCTTTTCAAATTCCTATTCATGAAGCACAAGACTAAGAGATAGTAGCATAATAGCATTATAACCATACATTTTCTTGTGGTTTGACTTAATCACACCATGCTTCTTTGCAGCTAGTGATCTTCCAATTCTTGTGAATCAAACACCCAGATTGGCAGAAATCCTGTGTTTTTAAATTCTCTATTTTGCACGTGCATTCCTATCCTATTCCTGTCTATCTTCTATCCTTGCATTGTTAGAATCCTCAAATTCAAACAAGCCCTTACACAATTACTTCTGTTACAGATATGTGTCAAAGAAAACCTTGTGTGGTTTGTCCTGCTCCAGCTGTGCTGTGTTCCACCCCAGCTCATCTGCTCCAATGACGAAAGGGTTCACCACAGCAGGGATCCACTCTCTAGACTATCTTTCGCCGGCTCAGATCTTCTTCCCCACCACCGGCAGCCACGACAACTGCATTACCATCATCAACTAAGCAGATGACCTTGAGGACTACATGGGTCCGCAAGAGAGGTCGCACTCTTCCGTTTCTGCTTACGTTATGCATCGCTTAATATGATGACATGCTACTTTATCGTCGTGTTCACTTATTAGACTCTGAGTCAGGTCCAAACTAATGCTGAAATTTGAGTTTTAAAATGGTTGTGGGGTACATATTGGGGCAGTAATCAGTACTATATGTCTACTATCTGGTTAATCTCGGGTGTCTACTATGAGTTTCATGTTGGGTGCAAACAAACATTAAAGGATCCATTATCTGTATTTTTAACTAAAGCTATTATCTGCCTGCTATCATTGGTTTTGGGACTATCCCCAGTTTGCTACCATCACTCTGGATTTGTGCATGCACTCCTTACATAATCTCACTATGTTTTATTCCTATGCATGTCAGTTATTGTACACAATGGAACTGAACATGTAGAGCAAAAGAGACGAGCCTTGTGTGGCAATAAAATTTTATGAAGATGTCACTCCATGGTAGGCGCAAAGGTAGCCCCCCTCCACCCATTTCGGATCGTGATCAAGAGGAAGATAACTGTTCTGAGGGGGATTCAGAAGGAGAAGACCACTCCTATTTACCCCCTGAGGTGTTCGCTCTAACTTGGCATGCTGATGTTGGTAATATCATGCATATGGTGCCTTGCATTGCTTACTGTATACATCAAATATGTCATCTACTTAGTTTAGACATGCTTTGTGTCAATGCCATATGTTTAGTTTCTTTATCGTATATGTGAATCATGTAATGCCATCTTGTTTAGCCAGGCATTGTATATGTGAATTTTGCAATGCCACTCTGGTTATCCAGTCATCTTATATGTGAATTATATCATGCCATCATTTTTTATTGTGTTAAATTTGTCAACAATTTTAGTACATTCAATTACTCTTCCTGTGCATCAGCCATTCGGCACGGTCATGGTAAAATCTGAAGTAGAAACAAGGTCTTCATAGCAGACAATGCTATCTGACGAAGCGCATGTCTTGCTGGTTACGGATAGCTCCTCGGAGGAGGATTCAAAGACAAATGACCACTCCTATTCCCCCCCCCTCGAGGTGCATGCTCTAACTTGGCAGGGTTATGTTTCTCATATTGTGCGTATGGTATCTTGCATTGCTATGTCAGTTGCTTAGTTTAGACATGCTTTGTGTGAATGCCACTTGTTTAGTGTCTAATTACCATACATGTGAATTATGCGATGCCATCTTGTTGTAAGACATTATATATGTGAATTATGCAATGCTAACTTGTTGCAAGGCATTATATATGTGAATTATGCAACGCCATGCTGTTTAGCCAAGCGTCATATATGTGAAGTATATCATGTTGTCCTTTTTTTTGTATTTCTCGTTGCATTTGTCAACAATGTTTGTATATTCAACTGCTCTTCCTGTGCATCAGCCATTTGAATTGGTGATGGAGAAATCTGGAGTGAAAATAAGGTCTTTAGAGCAGACAATGCTACATGCTGAAGCAGATATCTTGCTGGTTACAGATAGCTCTTCACAGGAGGATTCAGAGGCAGATGACCAGTCCTATTACCCCCTGAGGTGTATGCTCAAACTTGGCAGGGTTATATTACTCATATCATGCATATGTTGTATTGTAATGCTTAGTTTTTACATCATATACACAATATTGAATGCCATCTCCTTAGTTGACACATCATATATGTGATTGACCTCTTCTCACTTTCTTAGTATATAAATCATATATTTGAATTATATCATGCCAAGATGTTTACATAGACAGCATGTATCTGAATTATGGTATGCCAACCCAATTTCTAAAGACATAATATAATTATATCATCCATCCTCTTTACATAGTCATCATATTTTGAATTATGTCATTCTATCCGTGAATTATATCATGCCATCATGTTTCCATCGATGGCATGTTTGTGATTTATGGCATGCCAACCACTTTAATAGACACATCGTACAGTTATATCATGTCATCCTGTTTACATAGTCATCATATTTTGAAGTATGTCATTCTATCATGTTTAGTTAGCCATCATACATGTGAAATTGTGTCATGCTATCCTGTTTAATTAGCCATCATATATGTGAAATTATGTCCTGCTATTCAATTTGGTTAGACAACATAAATGTGAATTATTTCATGCCCTGTTTTCTTCCCTACTATCCATTGCATCTGTCTATCTTACAATGTATGTACGTTCAATTACTTTTCTTGTTTATCAGCCATTTCAATTGGAGGGGGTGATGGCAGTATCTATGGGAGTAAAACACGGTCTTCAAAAAAGATCGTGCTACCTGTCGATGCAGATAGAACCACGGTTGTACTTGCCCAAGAACTAGCCCCACCACACTAACCCAGAGTCATGCAGATTGTACCCCTACCCATTTGGACAGAGAACCAACTACACCCCTTCTAACCCCAACCCGAGCAGATAGTAACCCAGTTCCAGTTGACACAGCACTGTCTCCACCATAGAGCACCCGAACACAAGCAGTTAGTAAGGCAACTGCAGTGCCCAAAGCACGAGGACCACCACTCAGAACCCCAAGTCAACGCTTAAAGCAGCAGAAGAATTGTTCTCAGGTCAGGTTCCGTAGCTATGGTTCATACTACTTTGCTCTTGCATCACTGTATTTACTCATACCAACTAATTTCAAATTTGAAGGATGCAATTGAAACTCCAATGGCGCAACAGGTATGTTTTGAACCTATTTCTTTAACGTGTTTGCTGTTGTAACTTTATCTATGTTGATTTCAGTTTCAATTGAATAAACAGTTATGTTCTCATTCCATGCACATTACAAGTGTTGTTATTGCTATGTAGTTTCCCACACTTATATTCCGTTTATGCTGCTTTGTCTTAATAGATATGATTCGAACTGTATCTATCTTGATTTGGCAACATAAACTAGAATGATATAGACCATACAGTGACCATACTACATAGATATATGTTTGTTTCATGTTGTTATCCTGTCCACCTTACTACTGAACTGGTTTACCAAAATGAGTTTCATATACTACATTGTAAACCTGTGATGTGTTTGTTTGTTTCTCTTTAAGTACGCGGATAAAATATTGGCGAAGAGTACCCCGTTATGCAATGGGAAAGGAAGTAATGCAGATAAGGTTCAAGATAGTGAGACATCCCTGTTGGTCTCCAAGAAAGCTGATAAAAACTATATTGAAGACACTGAGACAACCCCAAAGTCCTGTCTTGATGTAGTGTTTGAGTTACTGGCTACTACTGCTGGCACCAGCTCTTCGAACTTGCTGCCTAAATCAGTTCGACTTATTGAGTCTCAACTTCAAGTTGAAAGACATCGATCAGATGTTATGCGACAGGAAGCCGAAGGACTGAGGAAGTCCCTGCAGAATTCAGATGCATACTTTCTGGTGCAACAGCAAGTGCTGGAGGATTTAAGCGCCAAACAAGAGAAAGTTAATAAGCTTGCTAAGCATCTTGCCAGCATTATGGGTACCCAGGATATTGTTTCTTGAGCTCTTCTGAAGTGGTTTCAGTTCTGGACTCGTTTTGTTGCGGCGTTTATTTGCACTGGTCGCCAACTTTGACAACGAGTGAGTGTATATGATATGATGCTTTGTTCCCTATATTTGCACTAGTGGCGAACTTTGATGCCCAGTGGATGTAATATGTGTAGTAGCCGTGATAGCCTAGTGCAAGTTGCTTGCTTACTTATTTCCTTGTTGTCTTATTTATTTGTTTGCTTGTAGTCAGTGTAGTTCTTTTTCCGCGGTTTGCTAGTGGCCACAATAACCTATTTTTTGAAACCAGGCCACAATAACCATGGGCTACATATTTACTGTAGTTACCATGGGCCTCCTACGGGCCATAGAAACAATGGGCCTTCTAAGGGCCGTAGAAACAATGGGCCTTCTAGGGGCCGTAGCATCAATGGGCCTTCTATGTGCCGTATGATCAATAGGCCAAACATGGACCGCATTATGGGCCGTAAACGAGCTAGATTTGGAATCGTCCGTTCATGGGCCAACAATAACGGCTGCCATTAATCGGACGTATTTGATGACGCTATGAGAACGGCCCAACAGATTAACAGGCGGTAAACGGGCCGATTGTAACCGCGGGCTGAATTTGGCCCACAAGCAGAAAAGGCCAATAACGGGCCGTAAGTAACCGAATGCTGGAAATGAGCCCAAGAATAAATGGGCCCTGAGAAGGCCAAAAGATAACACGAGTTGGAAACGGCCCAATGTAATAATGGGCCGTTAATGGGTATAAAGGGGTACACTGTTCATTGCGGGCCAGATTCACCATGGGCCATTAATGGGCCAAGAGTTACAAATGGCCTTGTATGGGCCGAAAAACATCATGGGCCATACATGGGCCGAAAGTTACAACGGGATGGAATCATATTGGACGGCCCAGATGAAGCTACTAGGCTTAATTCCGATAGGCCGTAATGGGCCATGAGTTAGTGGGCCATAAATGGGCTATATACAAACATGCCATTAACAGGCTTTCCGTGGTCTGACCCGTTACCTTTTGACCAAGTCAAACGGGCCGGCCTTTTCACCGGAATGGGCCTCTGTTGGGCCGTGCCATGTGTCGACGTATCATAGGCGCCTCATGTCCAGTGAATGGATGACATTTGTCCCAACGGTGAGCCAACACGTGTTTCCTCCGGGCAATGAGAATTTTACACGTGGAAAATCCTCATTGGTCCGGGCTGTTAGCGGGTTATCGGATCCAAAACCGGACCCGATAGCTTAACGGTGACCTATTACGATGGATGCCACGTGTCGGTCACCCTTGACGAAAGCACTTCCATGACGCGTGATTTATCGTCATGGAAGTGGACACTTCCATGATGATAATTTTGGTAATGTCATGGAACACTTCGACAGCACATGTATGACTATCTTGATTCTATCATAAAATCGTCATGGATGTACATGCATGACAGAAAACGTGACCTACTATGACAAACACATATCATCATGGAAGTGTATTTTTTGTAGTGCATGGTTTTTTCTCATGAAATTGGATCCCCCTCTTTGTTTTCTAGCCTAATTTTGCTTGTTCTGGTCCAATTTCAAAAATCCCCACAAAAATAGCCCCAAAATTTTTCTCGAAATTTGTCGGTTCTTGTGAGATTTGTTGTGTTTGATCCATGATTTTTATGTTTGGCAACTAGATCTAGCTTTTCCCCCATCCCCCATACAATCCCCACCGCAAAATCCATCAATTTTAACCAAAATTGCGAAATTTTCCGCCACCCCTATGCCCACGGGCCCCCAACCCCGTGCGCACGACCCCCCGCGAAGCCTCTGGTGACCCCGTGTCCTAGATATGTGTACTGTGTGCACGGGACCCAATGTCCATGGGCCCTACACCCCGTGCGCACGACCCCCTACAGCAGTCGCGAGCGCTTCACCGTTTCGCCCGTAACTTGCGCATCCGGAGTCCGTTTTTTACGTTCTTTAGCTTGTTTAGTAGCTATTGACACCCCTTACATATAGACAGGTTTACACATCATTTGACTCCATCAAAATTTTGACATTTTGGCATCTTTGCCTAGGCCCTCCACCATATCATCCGCAAAACCACCATAGCTTTCCACAACCTAACCCATTTCGATCCATATAGTATTTGTGGTTGTTTGAGTTGTGACTTGAGTCTCCTAAGGTGTTTTGGCCACTTAGGGACGGTCACTTCTTCATCAACCACCACCACTTCTACATTGCCATCTCCGACACCACCACCGCATGTCCGCTACCACCATTTGACATTTGACATTTGAGATTTTGAGTTCGCGGGTTTTCACCATTTCCTAAGGTGTTTCGGCTACTTAGGAATGGTTCAACTTCGACATCACTGCCACTCACCATCGCCCTGGTTTCGACATCCACAACAACCACTTCATCATTTTGAGACCCCAACCATACGCAAGGGCGGTAACCTTGACGACACCATTGTACATATTCCTTGCCTTTGCATTGATAGCCCCAAGCCTATTGCGTACCTTACCTGTCGAAACTAGCGAGTTGAGAATTGCCGGGCCACGCTATTTGTGCACCTTAGTGATACGCTTACGCCGCATAGCTACTTTTAGCATGCAATCATTTTGCTATCATCATTGGGCCATAAGTCTCTCACGTGCATATCTTACATACTTGTCTCATATCATACTTGGCTCGAGCACCAAACATATAAAAAAGAGCAAAAAGCTTTTAAGAAAAAGAGGAGATATAAAAGATCTCGTAAGTAATAGAAATAGCATTGAGCCATTTTGCATAGTACATACACTTGGGGCATCCATACATAGCATACTTGGGATTGAAGACGTCACGTTTACTCTCATAGGTTGGTGCACAAGTGTATGTTGCCCATTTGAGCAATAGAGCTAGTGCCTCTCTAGCATCTGTTCAACAAGAGCTTTTTCTGTGGCAACACATTTTGTGCTCATTCCTTGGTTGCGCTGATCCCCTTATCTATCCGTGTGTGTGTTTCTTTTGTCACCATAGCTTTGATCTATTTGCTTTACCTTGCAATTTTGTGAATCTTCCTCAACATTTTCAATATCTTAGACTAATATTTGCTTGAATTTTTGTGCCACTTTCCCTAACCAAGCCACTTGATAAGAATTAATTTGAAGGTGTGAGAGAACAAGTTCGGTACCAATTCCACTATTCTCTCATATCACATTGAGTGACAGGGGTACATCCTCAACTTTGGGAAAAGGTAGCTTCATATCGTTTATCTCAATTCCTTCTCACCTTTGCTCGAGTCTTGTGATGGATAGGAAAAGCACATCATCTCCGGTCTACAATCACGACGACGAGTTTGATGCTATGAAGAACTTCATCGACGCCAAGATGGACAAGCACATGGAGGAGCTCAAGGTCCCCATCAAGAACTGCAAGCGGTCTTCCTCATCTTCGTGAAGATGCTCAAGTGCAAAGACTCCTGAGCTACCACCTCCGGCAAGTACACACAAGCATCGACATCGATAAGACCAAGAAGAGCGACCTACTGGACAAGATCTAGCTTCTCTGCCACCCCCGTGCACACGGGCATTTGACACCCGTGCACACGGGACCCCATGCACACGGGACCCCATGCACACGGCCTCCCCCCCGTGCGCATGGGCCTTACAGAACCACAACATCAACTACAAAGCTTCGGATTCTTCAACAACATTGCCATCTTCGCCAAGTGTTCTCAAGGAATCTTCACCTTTGGACGTACAACATATTCGCCTAGTTCCCACGAGTACGCCTACTACAACATAATCAATTCCAAGGCGACCACCTACAAGCAAGGGTGACACTTCCGTCTTCGGAAGCCCCTCAAGGAAGATGGCCGAGCATGGGAAATTCCCTTCGGTCATGGAGATGAGCTATGAGGTAACACATCATATGGGCCTCATACAAGACGGTGACAAGACGGTCGAGCAAGGGCCATCCTCTTCGACCACAACGACGAGCGTGAACCTATTCAACAACATGAAGACGGCACCCCATTGGGACTCGTACTCCGAGTCGAGATACGACACCGCACATGAGACCTTCTCTTTGGTCTCAGAGGAGAGTGGTGATTTGCCACATCCTACGGCATTCTTCTTTGGAGGTGTTATGGATGAGGAGGTTGAGCATGGACTATCCCTTCAACCAAGGCGACGATAGGAGTTGAGCATGGAGACATTTGCACCTACATCTCTCCGACACCCACATATGCCAAGACGCCCCATTTACCATGTGAGGAGAGCCACCACCCCATGAGTGAGATGAGTGACTCCACCATATATGACATTGAGTGCACTTCCTATGAGAGGATGACTGTGTTCACCACTAGCCCCACACACGAGAGAATGCCACAAACTGTATGTGTGGTTGAGAGCCATTTGAGTGACTCCACCAACCATATGAGTGAGTGCATCTTAGCGGGAGTGAGTGAGGTAGTTGAGAGGGCACATGAGACCACTATGATTTCAAATGACTTAACCTATACTCCGAGTGTGTTTTATTCTTTGGTGCTAGGTCTCATACATGACGACATGCCTACCCTTGATGAGTCCATACCTCCAACGGCGAGACGATGGCCATGGTGGATGATGATGCACCCCCACATGGTTCCATCACGAAAACTCACCTACACCACATTAGAGGAGCTCCAAACGTAATATAGGTAATGGTGCTTCACTTGTCCCACTAGTGTACTATCTTCACAATGATTGCTTGCATGATGTCAATCGACCTATTACCATGCTTCATGCTAGTGCGACTTCCTCATGTCATGACTTACCTATCTATGATGTATAGGATGATGAGAATGTTGAATTGCCTAGTTGTGATGCTTTGCTCCATAGGATATCATGTGAAAATTCTATCGGTCATGTCATGTTTGACAATCCCTTAAACTTGTCATATGCTATGAGTGAGATTTCTCATATTGTTTCATCACAATATCAACATAGTAACTATGCATGCCCCATTAAAATAAATCCTATTTGCACTTATGGCATACTCCCTCTGTTCCAAAATAGATGACTCAACTTTGTATTAACTTTAGTACAAAGTTAGTACAAAGTCGGGTCATCTATTTTGGAATGGAGGGGGTAGATGACAAGGTCATGGTTATTGGAATGTGTTTCTCTTGTGATGATATTGCCATGCTTCCTTTACATGATTTGTGCAATTCATCTACTATGCCATGCCATGATCACATTGCTTCGGTCATGCATTGTTTTGGATGTTGTCAATATTGTCCATGTGATGTTTCCACTAATGCTCATGAGGAGACCCCCATAGTTTCCTCATACATATTAGGAGATTTTTATTCATTTCATACTTTACATGATTCCCATGATTGTGTGCACCCTATGCATTCCATGAATAACAATGCTCTACATATTTCTCATGATGCATTACACAATTTGAGTCTCCATGATGCTATACATAACAACAAACCTATCATGATGGATGACATGTTTATATATCATGCATCTCATTTATTCGAGCATTGGATATTTTGTGCTACCAACACATGCATGTATGCATCATAATGGATGACGTGTACATATACCACACACACACAATTTTTCCTTTGTCTTTGTTTTGTGTAGGTACTTATGAATGAAGAAAATATGCCCTAGAGGCAATAATAAAGTTGTTAGTTTATATTTCCTTATTCATGATAAATGTTTATTATTCATGCTAGAATTGTATTGATCGGAAACTCAAATACATGTGTGAATACATGGACAAACACTTTGTCCCTAGTGAGGCTCTACTTGACTAGCTCGTTGATCAAAGATGGTAAAGGTTTCCTAACCATGGACATGCGTTGTCATTTGATAATGAGACCACATCATTAGGAGAATGATGTGATGGACATGACCCATCCGTTAGCTTAGCATATTGATCGTTCAGTTTTATTGCTATTGCTTTCTTCATGTCAAATACATATTCCTTCGACTATGAGATTATGCAACTCCTTGATACCGGAGGAATACCATGTGTGCTATCAAACGTCACAATGTAACTGGGTGATTATGAAGATGCTCTACAGGTATCTCCGAAAGTGTTTGTTGGGTTGGCATAGATAGAGATTAGGATTTGTCACTCCAAGTATCGGATATGTATCTCTGGGCCCTCTCGGTAATGCACATAATAAGAAGCCTTGCAAGCAAAGTGACTAATGAATTAGTTACAAGATGATGTATTATGTAACGAGTAAAGAGACTTGCTAGTAGCGAGTTTGAACTAGGTATGTGGATACCGACGATCAAATCTCGAGCAAGTAACATACCGATGACAAAGGGAATAACGTATGTTGTCATAACGGTTCGACCGATAAAGATCTTCGTAGAATATGTAGGAGCCAATATGAGCATCCAGGTTCCGCTATTGGTTATTGACCAGAGAGGTGTCTCGGTCATGTCTACATAGTTCTCGAACCCATAGGGTCCGCACGCTTAACTTTCGATGACGATTTAGTATTATATGAGTTATGTGATTTGGTGACTGAATGTTGTTCGGAGTCCCGGATGAGATCACGGACATGATGACGAGTCTCGAAATGGTTGAGAGGCAAAGATTGATATATAGGATGTTAGTGTTCGGACATCGGAAGTGTTCCGGATATTATCGGGTATTTATCTGTCACATCCCTAGCTCAGCCCCTGTTGTCCTTACTTGATCTTGTTGCATCATATTTAAATTTTATTTAAAGTTGAAATGGGGATTGATCAAACCCTAGCACCAAAAGAACTCAGCTAGGTTCAACTTAAAAATACTTTCATTGAACCCAAAGTGCCTCAGGAAAAGTTCATTATTTTTGGTTAAGGTAGAAACCTCTGCCAAAAATGATGAATATATTTCTAGGACATTTTTGGATTTTTGAATTAACTCATATTGTATTTGAGTTGGAGCAAATAAATCCTATAATTATTTTTATTGCTCCAATTATTCTGAAACATTTTGTGGAGTTTTGGAATAATCCATATTGCATCCACAAATAATTTCAGAAGCAACAAAAATGGTTTAGTATAAGTACCAAATTAAAACAAAGCAAAACAGATAGAAAACAGAAAGAAAAATAGGAAAGAAGAAAACCCACCTGACTTACCTGGCGGCCCAGCTATTCTGGCCCAGCAGGCCGGCCCAGCCGACTGGCAGCGCTAGTCACCCCCAACCTCTCGCCAGGAGGCCAGGGGCGCACGGTGGCGGCGCGCATGCATGCTCTGCGCCACCTCCTGCTTGGCGCCGACCGCGTGGAGCTGGCTAAGGACGCCACGCACTCTCCCGACCTCTCTCGCACTCTCCCTCGCCCTCATCCCCTCCTCCGTCTCTCTCTCACACGCACAGCCGAATGGCAACGTCGCCGCTTCTTGCAGTTGCCGCGGCCAGAGCCACCTCCTCGCCCTCCGCCCGAGTCCAGAAGCTCTGCCTCTTCTGCCTCGTCCTCTCCATCGACTCACGTGACGCCGGATGCCTCGAAGCTCCGCCCCCGACGCCTTCTTCTTCCTTGGGTCCCCGAGATCGCCTCCGCCACCCCGCTCGCTTGGGACCTCCTCCGAGCTCTCCGTCTGGACCGCTGCAACCATCGTGAGCTCCTGCCCGTTCCCCCTCCTTCGTTTTGCTTGTTTTCGTGCCGTAGCACTCTCACCCGCGAGATCCGAGCTCCGGCCGCCGCCATGGCCGACGAACTCCATGCTCCTGCGCTCTCCCACTCGCCCCATCACCACAAACATCCTCACCGCGTCCCCGGGAAGCGAACGCGCCACGCCCTTTGCTCTAGCTCGCGCTGAAACCCCGCACCCGCTCGAGCCCGAGCTACGCCGCTGCTAAACCTCGATGCCGGCGACACACCCGGCCACCCCAAGACTGCCCAAAGCCACCAACCAATGCGCCTCATTGCACCGCTTCCAACGCGCCCAGCCACGCGAGCTCCCATCGCCGGAGTTGGCCGGACGGGCATCGCCGTCGTGCTGTGCTTAGCACCGGCGTTTAGCCGCCGACGTGGCACCGTCATTAGCGGCTAAAGACCCCGCTAATTAACCCCCTCTCTCACTGACATAGGGGCCCATGCCCAAATTAACCCTGGGATTTATTCCCTGTTTAGTTTAGATTAATCCAGCCGGATCCACATGTCAGTTTGACCCTGCCACGTCAACGCTGACCTGGCCCACTAGTCAGCCTCTGTTCTCGCCCTGTGCCACTGACATGTGGACCCCACACGTCAGGTTTGACCTAGAGCCGGTCTGTTGACCTGCTGACATCACCATGACGTAATGCTGATGCAGTAAATCTTTTCTGGAATTTAAATAAATCAGGAAATGATTTATGAATTCCAGAAAATAGTTAAAACTTCTAAAAATCATAGAAAATAATCTATAACTCATATTGGAAAGATTTATATATGAAAAATGATCAGAAAAATCCAAAGAATCTGTTTATGACATGTTCATGCATGTTTGAAGAACTTAAGCCATTGTTTATGACAATTTGAATAAATGGCATTTTAAATGTCCCATGTGGACTTTTTATTTGAACCTAGTGTTCAAACCAACTCCATTTAAATCTTTGCTAGTTGCATGAGCTCAAATCACAGAATATTGCCATGTCACATTCATGCATCATATTGTTGCATCTCATTGATTGTGTTTCTCCTCTATTGCCGGTATTTGTCCCCTCTCAGTAGACGTGGTTTCGACGATGACTTCGATGACACCGATGAAGAGATATACTATCTTCGGAAGTGCCAGGAAAGCAAAAACCCCTTGTTCATTCCAATACAATCCCACTCTCTCGCTCCTGCTCTCTTTTACTGCATTAGGACAACAATGTTTCAACTGTTACATGATGCGGTAGTTGAACCCCTTTCCTCTGCATGACTTGTCATTGCCACAGTAAATAGATGAAACCCACCAACATGAGCAGGAGTTGTTTGAAACCTTATGTGCCTAATCATTCATGCTTGTTTGTCATGCCTGCTACTGCGTAGAGTTGAGTCAGGTCCGACTCATCGGGGATGAATTCGAATGTGGTGAACATGTCTACTATTGAGAGCTAAGTGTGTGGACACGATTTGGTAAAGGTAGCGGTGAGAGGCCATGTAGGAGTACATGGTGGGTTGTCTCATTGCAGCCGTCCTCAGGAACTGAGTTCTGTGTTTGTGATCCATGAATAGTTACTACCACACATTGGAATGCTTAAGTTCCCCTCTCGACTTATTAATCAACCTGATCTCTGTCCAGGAGTTGCAACTAGTTTCTGGTGTTTGTAGGTTGTGTTAGTAGTCTACCAAGTGGCACCCGGTATAGGTGGGCTTGGGACAGACTAGGCACCATGGCACGGTGTACCAAGCATAGATCCATCCATCGAGGTGGGCTTGGGAACCCTGCACACATCGTTTGGGGCCGTGAGCGACACCCCGACCGGATCTCCTTGCGGATGGAACCCGAATAGGCGATAAACCTGGACTAGAGACTTGCGTGGTTAGTCAGGTCGTGGCCGCCAGGCTTCTGCTTGAAGGTTGCCGAGATACACGACGTGTACATGGTGGTAAGTGGCGATAGCATGTGTGAAGAAGTACACCCCTGCAGGGTTAACATTATCTATTCGAATAGCCGTGTCCGCGGTAAAGGACTTCTGGGTTGCATGTACAGTTCATAGACAAGTGAAAGTGGATACTCTAAAATGTGCATGGGATGGCATTCTCGTAGGGAGACGGGAGCGGATCCATAGTGGAGTATAGATATGGTGAATATGTGGACTCGTGTGCGCCACCTCAAAGAGTTACTCGCAGTCGTAGTTCAGGATAGCCACCGAGTCAAAGCTGGCTTGCTACAGTTAAACTCCACCACCCACTTTGTTGATACTGATGCATATGTAGCTAGCTCTGATGTAAGTCTTGCTGGGTACATTTGTACTCACGTTTGCTTAATTTATGTTTTTGCAGAGAGACTTCAGTCTCGCTAGTAGTTCCGCATGGACTTCGACCTTTGGCTTGTTACCTCAGCTATGATCTTGTGCCCTCGGCAGGGTCTTGTAGACAGTCAGGATTCTTAGCCTTTTCCTTTTGTAGTTGTCTATACTTAGACAAGATAAGCTTCCGCATGTGCTTGTTGCTTGTATGACTTGAATGTTGGGTCATCAGACCCATGTTTGTAATATCTGGCTCTTCGGAGCCTAATGAAAAAAATACTTTGAGTTGTTGAGTTTTGTTGTGATGCCATGTTGTATTTACACATATCGGGTGTGTATGATTGAAATTCTTGGTATGCATGGGATCCGACAACCTAGTTGTTTATCCTTGGTAGCCTCTCTTTTGGGGAAATATAGTCTAGTGCTTCCACTGAGCCATGGTAGTCTGCTATAGCCGGTTTACAGGAGTCCTGCTAGCCCAGTTACTGATAATCCCCAAGTGCAAGGAATCATCGTAGCAATTTCCACAAAGAGCTAAAGGTAAGATCAATATTCTCTCAAGCCCTATCTGCCACTGATACGACTCTACGTATACCGAACGTTTGCTTCCAACTAGCAACGAGAAATAAAACTATGTTGTGGGTATGAAGTGGATAACATTGTATGATCGGAGAGCTAAAATATAAAAGTAGGTGCTGTTATCATGAAGTTAGAATATATTACAGAATATTATAAATAGCGAGTGTGGAATAATGGTGGATCGGTGTGCGGAATTGTCCTAGGCAATCGTTAACAAGACCGGTAATCACTATTGCAGTTTCATATGAGGGAGAGGCATAAGCTACCATACTTTATCTACTTGGATCATATGCACTTATGATTGGAACTCTAGCAAGCATCCGCAACTACTAAAGATCATTAAGGTAAAACCCAACCATAGAATTAAAACATCAAGTCCTCGTTATTCCCATACGCAACAACCCCCTTACTCCGGTTTGTGTTCTAGTCACTCAACATGTTGGATGATCCAAGACAATATACTTTATTTTAGATATAAGAAAACATAACCCATTACGTTGTCTTCCTTGTCCGACATCAACCTTTTAGCATGTCATATTTTAATGAGTGCTCACAATTACAAAAGATGTCCAAGATAGTATATTTATATGTGATATCTCTCTTCCTTCAATATTCTTTCATGAATTGTTCAAGTGACCAATTCTACGTTTGCTAACTTTCAATAATTTACTACCTATACTTATTCTATGTGAAGTCATTACTCCCCATGGTATAAGCATATGAAACATATATAAATTCAGATTTATGATATTCAATTATTCAACCATTTACTCATAGGATATACGTGAAGCACGTGAGTAAAGGACAAACTACTCCAAAATATAATAGTGAAGGACACTGAGTAGTCAAATAATTAACTAGCCATGGGAGGATTCTTTTTCATTTCATAATTTATATCCAATGATTTTATTCAAACAGCAAGTAAAATTGAAAATACGCTCCAAGCAAAACACATATCATGTGATGAATAAAAATATAGCTCCGAGTAAGGTATACCGATAGTTTTGAAGACGAAAGAGGGGATGCCTTCCGGGGCATCCCCAAGCTTAGGCGCTTGAGTCTTCCTTGAATATTACCTTGAGGTGCCTCGGGCATCCCCAAGCTTAGGGTCTGTCCACTCCTTATTCTCCTCATATCATTATCTCACCCAAAGCTTGAAAACTTCAATCACACAAAACTTAACGGAACTTCATGAGATAGGTTAGTATGATAAAGAGTAAACCATTCACTTTGGTACTTTCAAAGACAAGGTTCATAATTTTTATCACACAATGCCTACTGTACCATATCATTTCTACAATTTATATTGAGAAATATAAGTCATAGAAACTAGAAAACAAGCAAACTATGCAATGAAAACAGAATCTGTCAGAAACAGAACAGTCTGTAATTATCTGAACACTAACCATACTTCTGCTACTCAAAGAATTATGAAATAAATTGGTGGACGTGCATAATTTTCCTATTAATCTTCTGCAAAAAGAATCAACCTAATAGACCTCTCCAATAAAAAATGGCAGAAAATCTCGTGAGCGCAAAGTTTCTGTTTTTTACAGCAAGATCACATTAACTTTCACCCAAGTCTTCCCAAAGGTCTTACTTGGCACTTTATTGAAACAAAAGCTATAAAACATGATTACTACATTAGCTTAATCATGTAAACACACAAAAACAGTAAGGGGAAATATTGGGTTGTCTCCCAACAAGCGCTTTTCTTTACTGCCTTTTAGCTAGGAATGATGATTTCAATGATGCTGAACATAAAGAGAGCATCATGAATAATATGACTAGCACATTTAAACCTAACCCACTTCCTATGCCTAGGGATTTTGTGAGCACACAATTTATGGGAACAAGAATCAACTAGCATAGGAAGGAAAAACAAGTATAACTTCAAAACTTTAAGCAAATAGAGAGGAAAACTTGATATTATTGCACTCCTACAAGCATGTATTCCTCCCTCATAATAATTTTCAGTAGCATCATGAATGAGTTCAACAATATTACCATCACATAAAGCATTCTTTTCATGATCTACGAGCATAGAAATTTTACTACTCACCATATAAGCAAAATTCTCCTCATTCGGAATGGCGGGATCACTAGTTCCTAAAGTTGACACTCTTCCAAACCCGCTTTAGATGATAGTATTATTCATACTCCAAAAGATATAAGTGAAGTTCATGGAGCATTCTACAATTAATATAAACTAACCAATGTCCAAGCTCAAAATGTATGAGTGAAGCACACAAAGCATTCTATAAATCAATGAAGGGCTATCTCATACTAGCATGGTTCATAAAGGAAGAACAAAAAAAACACAAAGGACACAAATCATGTGAACGAAACAAAAACCGAGGTATACCGATAATTGTTGAAGAAGAAAGATGGGATGCCAACCGGGGCATCCCCAAGCTTAGATGCTTGAGTATCCTTAGAATATTTACTTGGGGTGCCTTTGGCATCCCCAAGCTTGAGCTCTTGCCTCTCTTTATTCTTCTCACATTGGTAACTCCTCGTTCTTCGAACACTTCATCCACAAAAAACTTTAACAAAAACTTTGTGAGATCCGTTAGTATAATAAAGCAAATCACTACCTTTAGGTACTTTTGCAAACTCATTCCAATTTCATATTAGAACTATATCTACTGTATTACAACTTCACCATGGTTCATACCCCCCGATACTACCCATAGATTCATCAAAATAAGAAAACAACACACGAAAAACAGAATCTGTCTAAAACGGGACAGTCTGTAGTAATCTGACGGTTTAGTAAACTTATGTAACTCCAAATGAAATAAATTTGAACAATTTGAACAATTTGTATATAAGTAAAGTTAAAAAAGTTTCAGACCCATTTGACTTTCCAGTAAAAAATGCAAAATCACGCGCTACAGCCAAAGTTTCTGTTTTTGTTCTGCACATAGTAAACAAGCAATCTAATCATCCTAAAACCAAAGCTCGGCACATTATTTTTATAATACAATGGATATATATATAAGGGGACAATTATTTACAGATAAACTTGTGACGCCCCCGATTCAATCGTACACTAATCATACACGCAAACGTGTACGATCAAGATCAGGGACTCATGGGAAGATATCACAACACAACTCTACAAATAAAATAAGTCATACAAGCATCATATTACAAGCCAGGGGCCTCGAGGGCTCGAATACAAGAGCTCGATCATAGAGAGTCAGCGGAAGCAACAATATCTGAGTACAGACATAAGTTAAACAAGTTTGCCTTAAGAAGGCTAGCACAAACTGGGATACAGATCGAAAGAGGCGCATGCCTCCTGCTTGGGATCCTCCTAAACTACTCCTGGTCGCCGTCAGCGGGCTGCACGTAGTAGTAGGCACCTCCCGAGTAGTAGTAGTCGTCGTCGACAGTGGCGTCTGGCTCCTGGGCTCCAACGTCTGGTCGCGGCAATCGGGTATAGAAAGGGGGGAAAAGAGGGAGCAAAGCAACCGTGAGTACTCATCCAAAGTACTCGCAAGCAAGGAACTACACTACGTATGTATGCATTGGTATCAAATGGAATAAGGCTATCATATGTGAATTGAACTGCAGAATGCCAGAATAAGAGGGGGATAACTAATCCTGTGGAAGACTACGCTTCTGGCAGCCTCCGTCTTGCAGCATGTAGAAGAGAGTAGACGGTAATTTCACCAAGTAGCATCGCATAGCATAATCCTAACCGATGATCCTCCCCTCGTCGCCCTGTGAGAGAGCGATCACCGGTTGTATCTGGCACTTGGAAGGGTGTGCGGAATTGTCCTAGGCAATCGTTAACAAGACCGGTAATCACTATTGCAGTTTCATATGAGGGAGAGGCATAAGCTACCATACTTTATCTACTTGGATCATATGCACTTATGATTGGAACTCTAGCAAGCATCCGCAACTACTAAAGATCATTAAGGTAAAACCCAACCATAGCATTAAAACATCAAGTCCTCGTTATTCCCATACGCAACAACCCCCTTACTCGGGTTTGTGTTCTAGTCACTCACCAACCCACTGTAAGCGAATCATGAACGTATTGCAATACCCTACAGCGGGAACCCCTCACGCTTGCGCGACACGGAGGGCACCATAGGATAGCATCAAAGTAAAACATACAACTCATACCAATCTAGATCATCAATCAACCCAAAGACAAAAGGTATCTACTCAAAACAGCATAGGATGGCAACACATCGTTGGATAATAATATGTGGCATAAAGCACCATGTTCAAGTAGGGATTACAGCGGGGTGCGGGAGAGTGGACCGCGTAAAAGAGATGAGAATGGTGATGTTGAGGAAGACGATCACCACGGCGATGATTCCCCTCTCGATGGCACTCCGGTGCCACCAAGAGAGAGGAGGAGAGGTTCTCCCCCTTGTGCTTCCTCCTCCATGGCCTCCCCCCTGGATGGGGAGAGGTCCCCCCTCTTGTCCTTGGCCTTCATGGTGATGATGGCCCCTCCGGGATCCTCCTCCATGCCCCCCGGTGATGATGGCCCCCTCCGGCAGGGTGCCGGAGAGGGCCCAGATTGGTTTTTGGTGGCTACGAAGGCTTCTGGCGGCGGAACTCCCGATATAGGTTAATTTTCCGAGGTTTTTGTATTTATAGGAATTTTTGGCGTCGGTCTCACGTCAAGGAGGTGCCCGAGGCGTCCACGAGGCAGGCCCACGCGCCTGTGGGGGGTGGGCTCGCCCCCCACCCTCGTGGACACCCCGGGACTCTCCTGGCCCAACTCTTTTACTCCGAGGTCTTCTTTTGGTCCATAAATAATCATCAAAAATTGGCACATCAATTGGACTCAGTTTGATATTCCTTTTCTATAAAACTCAAAAAGAAGGAAAAAAACAGAAATTGGCACTGGGCTCTAGGTTAATAGGTTTGTCCCAAAAACCATATAAAATAGCATATAAATGCATATAAAACATCCAAGGTTGATAATATAGTAGCATGAATACTTCATAAATTATAGATACGTTGAAGACGTATCAGTTACTACTGCTCCGGAACACTTAGACTGGCCGACATGTGATCCGCTTCGTTCCTGTGTCTGTCCCTTCGAGGAAATGTCAAGCGGTGATTTCCAAAGTCCTGCTAGCCTGCTACAGCAGGTTCCCAGAGTCCTGTTAGCCCAGTTGCTACAGCCCGGATTCACACATTGATGACCGACACGTTCGAGACTGGGTCATGTATGCCCGTTCCCATAAGTTAGTGCCACTTTGGGTTCACGACTAGTCATGTCGGCCCGGGTTCTCTGTCATATGGATGCTAGCGACACTATCATATATGTGAGCCAAAAGGCGCAAACGGTCCCGGGCCAGGTAAGGTGGCACCTGTGGGAATACCGTGCGTGAGGCCGCAAAGCGATATGATGTGTTACATGCTAGATCAATGTGACTTAGAATCGGGGTCCTGACATTATCGGAGTACCGGGGGGTTACCGGAACCCCCGGGGAAAAGATATGGGCCATATGGGCCATAGGAGGGGAGCACACTAGCCCACGAGAGGTGGCTCCCCTCCCCCAAGGAAGGAGGCCAAGTGGGAGAAGGGAAAGAGGGGGTTCGGCCAAAGGTAGTCAGAGTCGGGATTCAGAGTCAGATTGATTTTCCTTAGACATAATCGAGTCGTAGTATCGAGTCGTGGAATCGAGGATTCTACTAGATTTACTCAAAGAAGATATTTTGTATCCACGAAAGAAATTTATACGGGTTCTATAGAGTTTTGACACTAAATATAGAGCAAAGACATACACATCAATGCTAGTTCTATTCCACTTCTTTTTATGGCTAACCTACTATTAGCTTGGATATATGGAACATATATGAGAGGCAAATATATAGAACATTGAAATCTTCGACGCATGAAATTTACTTACGAGTTTTTTAGAATACGTGAATAACCGATGACTTGTATATCCACCCTGTAGTGCTTAACCTTGAAGGGTCTTGCTCTCCTTCTCCTATTAATCTTGACGCATCCTCCTTCCCACGCCAATTCCATTTATCGACAAGTCTGATCCTCAATTTTGATCTAGGTTTTGAGATCCAGATCAAAGGTGTCGGCGCCTGAGCATTTGGGCTTGGGAGGGGGATAAAGGGCCACGAGGCATGTGAAAATGGTTTGGATGATGGCATACTATTCTGCTACAACTAAACAAACAACTTAGATAAATTAGTAGAATCGGACATAGTCCATACCATAGTCGGGATTCTACAATTTTGTACATGATTCTATGATTTGGAGCATGACTCAACATGGATTCTACCTGATCCGGATTCATAGTGGGACTTGGATCGACATGGTTCCGTAGGGTCGTGAAGTCGTAGGATTCTAGGAGTCGAGTCGGGATTCTGACTTCCTTGGTTCGGCCCCCCTTTCCTTCTCTCCTTACTCTTCCCTTTTCCCCTCCGTCAAATATGGAAGGGGGGAGGCCGAATTGGGGAGGACCTCAAGTAGAACTCCTCCTACTTGGGGCGCACCCTTGCTTCTCCCCTCCCCCTCCCACCTATATATATGTGGGGATGGGGCACCTAGAACATACAACATCAATTGTTAGCCGTGTGCGGTGCCCCCCTCTGCAGTTTGCACCTCTGGTCATACTCTCGCGGTGCTTAGGCGAATCCCTGCGCGGATTACTTCACCATCACCTTCACCACGTCATCGTGTTGACGGAACTCATCTACTTCCTCGACACCTTGCTGGATCAAGAAGGCGAGGATGACATCGCGTTGTACGTGTGCAAAACTTGGAGGTGTCGTACGTCCGGTGCTTGATCGGTTGGAGCTAGAAGAAGTTCGACTACATCAACCGCGTTGTCAAACGCTTCCGTTTTCGGTATACAAGGGTACGTAGACACACTCTCCCCCTCGTTGCTATGCATCTCCTAGATAGATCTTGCGTGAGCATAGGAATTTTTTTGAAATTGCATGCTACATTTCCCAACAGTGGCATCCGAGCTAGGTCTATGCGTAGATGATATACATGAGTAGAACACAAAGAGATGTGGGTGGTGATCTTCATACTGCTTACCACCAATGTCTTGTTTTGATTCGGCGGTATTGTTGGATGAAGCAGCCCGGACCAACCTTACATGACCACGTTCATGAGACTGGTTCCACCGACAGACATGCAGCTAGTTTTGCATAAAGGTGGCTGGCGGGTGTCTGTTTCTCCTACTTTAGTTGAATCGAATTTGACTGCGGCCGGTCCTTCTTGAAGGTTAAAATAGCAAACTTGATAAATCACCATTGTTGTTTTGATGCGTAGGTAAGAACAGTTCTTGCTAGAAGCCCGTAGCAGCCACGTAAAACTTGTAATAACAAAGTAGAGGACGTCTAACTTGTTTTTGCAGGGCATGTTGTGATGTGATATGGTCAAGACATGATGTGATATACGTTATTGTATGAGATCATCATGTTTTGTAAAAGTTATCAGCAACTGGCAGGAGCCTTAGGGTTGTCTCTTTATTGCATGAAATGCAAACGCCATGTAATTGCTTTGCTTTATCACTATGTGTTAGCGATAGTTGTAGAAGCAATAGTTGGCGAGACGACCGTGACGCAACGAAGGAGATCAAGGTGTCGAGCCTGCGATAATGGAGATCATGACGATGCTTTAGAGATGGAGATCAAAAGCACAAGATGGTGATGGCCATATCATGTCACATATTTTGATTGCTTAGTACGGGGTAGCATTATAAGATGATCCCTTCACTAAATTTTAAGGTATAAGTGTTCTCCCTGAGTATGAACCGGTGCGACAATTCATCGTGTTGAGACACCACGTGATGATCGGGTGTGATAGACTCTACATTCACATACAACGGGTGCAAGACAGTTTTGCACATGTGGTATACTCAGGTTAAACTTGACGAGTTTGGCATGTACAGACATGGCCTCGGAACACTGGAACCGAAAGGTCGAACGTGAATAATATAGTATATATGATCAACATAGACATGTTCACCATTGATGATTACTCCATCTCACGTGATGATCGTACATGGTTTAGTTGATTTGGATCATGTATCATTTAGATGACTTGAGGGATGAGTATCTAAGTGGAAGTTCTTAAGTAATTTGATTAATTGAACTTAATTTATCATGAACTTAGTCTTGATAGGTTTTGCATATCTATGTTGTAGATCCATGGCCCGTACTACCCTTCCCTTGAATTTTAATGTGTTCCTAGAGAAAGCTAAGTTGAAAGATGATGGTAGCAACTAGAAGGACGGGGTCCGTAACTTGAGGATTATCCTCATTGCTGCACAGAAGAATTATGTCCTTGATGTACCACTAGGTGAAAGGCCTGCAACAGGAGCAGATGCTGATGTTATGAACATGTGGCAAGCTCGATCTGATGACTACTCGATAGTTCAGTGTGCCATGCTTTACGACTTAGAATCGGGACTTCAAAGACGTTTTGAACGTCATGGACCATATGAGATGTTCTAGGAATTGAAGTTAATATTTCAAGCAAATGCCCGAGTTGAGAGATATGAAGTCTCCAACAAGTTCTATAGCTGCAAGATGGAGGAGAACAGTTCTGCCAGTGAACACATACTCAAAATGTCTTGGTATCATAATCACTTGACTCAGCTGAGAGTTAATATTCCAGATGATAGTGTTATTGACAGAGTTCTTCAATCACTGCCACCAAGCTACAAAGGCTTCGTGATGAACTATAATATGCAAGGGATGGATAAGACAATTCCCGAGCTCTTCGCAATGCTCAAAGCCACGGAGGTAGAAATCAAGAAGGAGCATCAAATGTTGATGGTTAACAGGACCACTAGTTTCAAGAAAAAGGGCAAGGAAAGAAGGGGGACTTCAAGAAGAAGGGAAAGCAAGTTTCCACTCCCGAGAAGAAGCCCAAAGCTGGACCCAAGCCTGAAACTGAGTGCTTCTACTACAAAGGGACTGGTCACTGGAAGCGGAACTGCCCCAAGTATTTGGCGGATAAGAAGGATGGCAAAGTGAACAAAGGAATATTTTATATGCATGTTATTGATGTGTACCTTAATAATGCTCATAGTAGCGCCAGGGTATTTGATACTGGTTCGGTTGCTCATATTTGTAACTCAAAACAGCAGCTACGGATTAAACGAAGATTGGCAAAGGACGACGTGACGATGCGCGTCGGGATTGGTTCCAAGGTCGATGTAATCGCATTCTGTGCGCTACCTCTACATCTACCTTCAGGATTACTTTTAGACCTGAATAATTGTTATTTTGTGCTAGTGTTGAGCATGAACATTATATCTGGATCTTGTTTAGTGCAAGACGATTATTCATTTAAATCAGAGAATAATGGTTGTTCTATTTATATGAGTAATATCTTTTATGGTCATGCACCCTTGAAGAGTGGTCTATTTTTGTTGAATCTTGATTGTGGTGATACACATATTCATAATATTGATGCCAAAAGATGCAAAGTTGATAATGATAGTGCAACATATTTGTGGCACTGCCGTTTAGGTCATATTGGTGTAAAGCGCATGAAGAAACTCCATGTAGATGGACTTTGGGAATCACTTCATTATGAATCATTTGATACTTGCGAACCATGCCTCGTGGGCAAGATGACTAAAACTCCATTCTCTGGAACAATGGAGCGAGCTAATGACTTATTGGAAATAATAGATACCGATGTATGCGGTCTGATGAGTGTTGAAGCTCACGACGGGTATCGTTATTTTCTGACCTTCACAGATGATTTGAGCAGATATGGGTATATCTATGATACGTCCATTTTGCATCATGTTTTCCTACTGTTATTTATGATGTTTTTATCCATAATAATGCTTTTTGGAGTAATTCTAATGCCTTTTCTCTCATAATATGCAAGGTATACACAAAGAGGGAGAATTCCGGCAGCTGGAAATCTGGACCTGGAAAAGCTATGTCAGGCCACCTATTTTGCACAACTCCAAACAAGCTAAAACTTCATGGAGATTTTTTTATCAAATATATGATGAATATTGGAGCAAATAACTACCAGAGGGGCCCCACCAGGTGGGCACAACCCACCTGGGTGCGCCAGGGAGCCCAGGCGCGCCCTAGTGGGTTGTGCTCACCCAGGCCCACCTCTGGTGCTCATCTTCTGGTATATAGGTTATTTTGACCTAGAAAAATTAAGAAGAGGACTTTCGGGATGGAGCACTGCCTTCTCGAGGCGGAACTTGGGCAGGAGTGAAGCACCTTTGGTAAGTGGAATTTGGTAAGGAATCATTTATATAGTGTGCTGAAATTTATTGTCACTTGTTACTATGGAAAACAATCCTTTGAGGGGTTTGTTCGGAGTATCTTCACCTTGACCGGAACCACAATTAGCTCCCTCAACCTACTGCACCTAATGAAAATATTGAATATGAACACTGGTACTCGTCGGTGCTATACAAACGGTTTTTAACCGCTTTCCGCGACGGCATTTGGAACCGTCGCCAAGTGAGTGTGGGCGATAGGGGGTCCTTCCCACATGACCCAGAAATCGTCGGGGATAGGCCCTCCTGGGACACAGGCTAGGGCCGTGTGCGATCAGGCGAGGCATTGAAACCCAATCATTTCTGTAGGTATGTACATCCCACACGGTAATCCGAGAAAATCATTTTCGTAGGTATGTACATCCCACACGGTGAATCCCAGAAAAACATTTCCGGTCGTATGTATATCACACACAGTCAATCCAAGGAATATGTTTCTGTTCTTATGTACATCCCACATAGTCAATCCAGGGAAAATGTTTCCGTTCGTACGTACATCCCACACAGTGTTATGTGTAGGCTCATGTGTGAAAGGTGTAACTATCACACATAGTCTGCCTTGGTTAACTGTTTACTTTTATCAACTATATCACACATGATTTGATGAAAAAAACTGTGTGGCATTGGGATATCCATCGCAAGCGCTTTTACTGCTAGAACCATTTGCAAAGGTCCATGACACATTTAGCAGGTTTATTAGTTTACAATTAATAATTCCAGTATTACGCAAATTCACATTTCATATCGAATAGTTAATTGCCAATTTCATATCAGGCACATAAATATATTATAACATCACAGTGCAGTAGCTACATGAAAACAGCACAGTACAACATATAGCTAGTTCAACTTCATAAGAACAATATATGCATTTCCCTAATCGAGATCATCCAGGCTCGTCTTATCCACCTCTGCTTTCAGTTCAGTAAGAACCTGTTTTGCACGGGCCAACTGGGAAAGTGCCTCCTCCTTTGCCAACACCATCTTAGTGAAGTTTGATTTAAAAAATCTAAGCTCATTCTCCACCTTCAACTTTTTATCCCGCATCTTCAAATATTCTTCAGCGTTGACAACAGTTTCTTTAAGCCTACGTTTGTTCTCTTCCTCATACATGCTCCAGAGCTTCGCTAGGCACATCTTCAAAGATTGTGGCCACTCTTGATCAACCCACTCCAAGTAATAACACTTCCGTTCATCCTATAATATTTGAAACTAGATTAGTAACAACTGTAGGGGAAATGGGTTTATAGCAACATAGAAAATCACCAATGCTTATTTTGAAAGACAGAAGAAACATGTTAATTATGACATATCTTCTCAAAAAGATCAATGTGCAAATGAAATAATTGGTATTGAGACAACAACCAAATTCCGGAACATCAGAAGCTAAAATTAACTACAACGACGCTACAAGTTCTTACTCATGTACAATAAATAACAAATTGAACATTTTATGAGGAAGGTAAATATAACTACAATAGCATAGAGACAATGTTTGGATGACAACAAATTGATACTAACAGGTGTGTACATGCACAAATTTAGTAACATAGAACTAATATCACTAAGGCCGTCCACTATGTATAGAAAAATTGGGGTAAAGACAACTGTTGCTACATCTCGCACTGGTGCCCTGCACTAGCGAGCCGGTGCAGCAGGAAAAAAATTAGGGACCCAGACTCCGGAGCACGTAGTTGCTCCGATGCCTAGTTCCTTCGTGCCATAAAGATTTAGTATTTTACTGCTTGGCTGCTCGGATGTGTGGACCAAAGATGGATGCACAAACTGCTGAAGTGGTGCCAAATAATTTTCTAATGGCACCGCTGATGAGATGACAACAATTTAAGATACTAGGTACAAACTGTGACACTGTCTTAGGATGCGTTTGCTTGAAGGTGTGGTATGAATGGGTTGGGACCATGACAGTGTCTGAATCACATCTAACAAATGATTTGTAACAATGAAAGAGCGTCTAACCTTCTCTGCACATGCCAGAAACTTCCTCCCACTATCCACAGAATCAAATGCAACTAGCTTCACGCATGGAGATTGATGGTGACAACGAGCAGATAGATCTTCAGCCACCCCGCTCCATTCGTTGCCACTGATGGTCCTAGGGAGCGACAAGAGGAAGAAATGACTCAAATCGACTGCCAGGTAAAAATCCTTCATTCCAAGTCATAGCCCGAGAGAGAGAAGAGAGGCATACTCGGGTGGTGAAGGAGTCGTCGCCGGAGGAGGAATCGCTCGAGAGGTCTTTGAAGAAGACCATGGCGACCCTGGCGGTAGCATACGAGGCGGCGAGAGCAAGGAAGCGGCTATAGCTTAGCAAGGAAGGAAGGAGGAAACATGGGAAATGTGACTTGTGGTCAGGGAGAAAAGGGGGGGGGGAGGGGGGGAGGGGGGCGGGGGTAGATATTTTGGCAGTAGGCCAAAATTTTGGAAATGTGGAGGGAAACTTTGCGCGCGGTGCCGCCGGACAATTCACTTTGAACGGTTGTGTGCATCTCAAATGATTCCTCTGCTTTACGCACATGGGATGAGTTTGATAATTCAAATTTTGGTGGAAATTTCCCCGGGTACTTCATTGCATAATTTAACATCGCTTGCTAATTTGGGCACACAAAAAAGCGTATAGCAGACACACCACACTTACTGAATTTAGCAATTTTAGTAATTAAACAGAGCCAGTTGACCTAAACATTGCTCTAACAAAAGACCAGCATTAAAAGAAAGCCTAAGTACACATAATTTTAACAAATCCGCCACCGCGCCGGCCTATGCATCGCTGGTGTGAGATGAAACGTCAATGACTTGTCCTGGCGACATGCCACCGTTGGTGGACTCCGCGTCCCCTTGCTGAAGTCGACCGCGTCCTCGTCCCTGTCCTCGTCCTCGTCCTCGGCACTGCCCTCAAGGTTGTAGTACTCGTAGTAGTGGCTGCGCCAGAGCTCGCATTGGTACTCCACCACCGATTCCTCGGCAGACAGACTCTTCTCTACCTCGACCTCGGCCACGCGCAACTCCTCCTCCCGGCGCTCCTCGATCTCTACCACCTCCTGCATCTCCAGCTCCCGCTCAGCGACCTCATGAGGAAGCAGGTGCTCCATGGCCACCGCCACCTTTTCAGACGTGGGTTGCATGCTGGAGTCTGAGGTGGCCTGGAATATCTTGGCATGTGCATCCTTGATCTTGGCGTGGATGGCCTCGACACGGGCCAGGGCGACATCGGCGGCACGGACAGCAGCTCGAGCGCTCTCGGCGTTTGCAGCCGTCGTCGCAACAGCAGCTGCAGCCGTCTCGGCTGCTGCAGCTGCCCTGTCAACTGCCACAGATGCCCTCTCGGCGGAAGCGGCCGCGCTCAATGCGGATGCGGCGACACTCTCGGCGCAGGTGGCGGCGCCCGGGGGGACGCGGCCATCGTATGGGCCTTCACGAAGTGTTTCCATGGTGTCATCTTTGCAGAAAGGGGGTGAGGGAATGGGGATCAAGATTCATGGATTCGGGGGTTGCCGGCACTGGAGCAGACGAGCCAGCGAAGCTTAAGGAGGGAGACTTAAATAGACCCAGATATTTTCATCGCAAACGGTTCCTAGAAAACAACTATGTGTGATGTTGTAGATATTTTTTATTAGCTGTGAAAGACGAATTTGGAGTAAAGTGGCAACGGATGGTGTTTTAAATGAACGAGAAATTTTGTAGCACTAGTACAACTATCATGTCAAATTTTGGAAAATTTCAGGGGTCATTTGACATTTTAAGACATTTAAGTGATTTTCTAGCCATTTAATGACCATAATTGAAATTTGAACTACATGTACATGCAACAGCTAACCATAACGGTTTGAAAACTCATATTTCATGTACTTGTGTGCGATTTAATTCCATGTGCAGTAAATTGGAAGGAATTTTCAAACATATTGGTCTAACGGCTATGACACAATTAAGCATGGAGTGACATGGCATTTTAATTCCAAAAAATAAAAATCAGAAACACATGTAACCTTGGTTGATGTAATGTCATGCCACCAAGATGATGTGGTAAAAAAATTGGCATGTTTGACGAAAGTTTGGACACACACCCCTCACAAATCGGAGAAACTCACTAGAAGGCTCTTGGTTCCGAGAGGGAACAATGCATGTTTGATGACGAACGGGAGATAGCTTCCTCTTACGGCCTTCATTTTTTTCTACGTCTAACGTGCACTACTACAACTATAATGTAAATTTTTTGAAAATTCTAGGGGTCATTTAACCTTTTAAAGACATTTAAGTGATTTCTAGCCATTTAATGACCGTAATTCAAATTTGAACTACATCTACATGCAACGCCTAACCAAAACAGTTTGAAAAATCATATTTGTGTACTTGTGTGCGAGTTAATTCCATGTGCAGTAAACTAGAAGGAATTTTAAAGCATATTTGTCTCACGACATGGACACATGCATACGTATGCATGGAGTGACATGGCATTTTAATTCCAAAAAAACAAAAACACATGATACCTTGGTTGATGTAATGTCATGCCACCAAGATCATGTGGTAATGAAACTGGCATGTTTGACGAAAGTTTGGACACACATCCCTCACAAACCGGAGCAACTCACTAGAAGGCTCGTGGTTCCGAGAGGGAACAATGCATGTTTGATGATGAACGGGAGATAGCTTCCTCTTACGGCCTTCAATTTTTTTCTACGCCTAACGTGCACTACTACAACTATAATGTGAAATTTTGGAAAATTCTATGGGTCATTTGACCTTTTAAAGACATTTAAGTGATTTTCTAACCATTTAATGACCGTAATTCAAATTTGAACTACATCTACATGCAACGCCTAACCAAAACGGTTTGAAAAATCATATTTTTGTGTACTTGTGTGCGAGTTAATTCAATATGCAATAAATTAGAAGGAATTTTCAAACATATTGGTCTCAAGGCGTGGGCACATGCATGGAGTGCCATGACATTTTAATTCCAAAAAAATAAAAAATGATCTGAAAAACATGAAACCTTGCTTGATTTAATGTCATGCCACCAAGATGACATGGTAAAAAAATTGGCATGTTTGACGAAAGTTTGGACACACACCCCTCACAAACCGGAGCAACTCACTAAAAGGTTCGTGGTTCCGAGAGGGAACAATGCATGTTTGATGGCGAAAGGGAGATAGCTTCCTCTTACGGCCTTCAATTTTTTTTTCTACATTTAACGTGCACTAATACAATTGTCATGTGAAAATTTGGAAAATTTCAGGGGTCATTTGACCTTTTAAAGACATTTAAGTTATTTTCTAACCATTTAATGAACTTAATTCAAATTGGAACTACATCTACATTCAATGCCTAACCAAAACGGTTTGAAAAATCATATTTTTGTGTACTAGTGTGCGAGTTAATTTCATGTGCAGTAAATTAGAAGGAATTTTCAAACATATTGGTCTCAAGGCATGGGCACATGCATGGAGTGATATGGAATTTTAATTCCAAAAAATTAAAAAATGATCAAAAAAACATGAAACTAATGCTTATATGATTGAACACTTGAGTGATTATATGTCTAGAGTTAAAGGTGAACTTAAACTTATTAGTAAACATGCTTCTATGGTTACCACTCAAGTAGAAGAAGGACTTAAAGCTCAGAATGATTTGCTTAATGAATTAAATAATAAGAAAAATGATAATGTTGTTAGAGTTGTGACTGGAGGGGGTAAAATGACTCAGGAACCTTTGTATCCTGAGGGCCACCCTAAGAGAATTGAGCAAGATTCTCAGAGAACTAATGTTGATGCACCTAGTTCTTCTAAGAAGAAGAAAAAGAAAAATGATAGGACTTTGCATGCTTCGAGTGATCCTGTTGTTGACACACCTAAGAATCCCAATGACACACCTAACAATCTGGTAATGAAGATGAACCTAGTGATAATATTAATGCTGATGTTCATGTTGATGCTCAACCTAGCAATGACAATGATGTAGACATTGAACATGCTGTTGATCTTGATAACCCACAATCAAAGAATCAACATTATGATAAGAGAGATGATGACCCACAAGTGTGGGGGATATATCGTAGCTTTTCGATAAGTAAGAGTGTCGAACCCAACAAGGAGAAGAAGGAAATGATAAGCAGTTTTAGTAAGGTATTCTCTGCAAGCACTGAAATTATCGGTAACAGATAGTTTTATGATAAGGTAATTTGTAACGACTAGCAAGTAATAAAAGTAAATAAGGTGCAGAAAGATGGCCCAATCCTTTTTGTAGCAAAGTACAAGCCTGGACAAACTCTTATTGAAGGAATATGCCCTAGAGGAAATAATAAAGTTATTATTTATTTCCTTATATCATGATAAATGTTTATTATTCATCCTAGAATTGTATTAACCGGAAACATAATACATGTGTGAATACATAGACAAACAGTATGTCACTAGTATGCCTCTACTTGACTAGCTCGTTGATCAAAGATGGTTATGTTTCCTAACCATAGACATGAGTTGTCATTTGATTAACGGGATCACATCATTAGGAGAATGATGTGATTGACTTGACCCATTTCGTTAGCTTAGCACTTGATCGTTTAGTTTGTTGCTATTGCTTTCTTCATGACTTATACATGTTCCTATGACTATGAGATTATGCAACTCCCGTTTACCGGAGGAACACTTTGTGTGCTACCAAACGTCACAACGTAACTGGGTGATTATAAAGGTGCTCTACAGGTTTCTCCAAACGTACTTGTTGGGTTGGCGTATTTCGAGATTAGGATTTGTCACTCCGATTGTCGGAGAGGTATCTCTAGGCCCTCTCGATAATGCACATCACTCAAGCCTTGCAAGCATTGCAACTAATAAGTTAGTTGCAGGATGATGTATTACAGAACGAGTAAAGAGACTTGTCGGTAACGAGATTGAACTAGGTATTGAGATATCGATGATCGAATCTCGGGCAAAGTAACATACCGATGACAAAGGGAACAACATATGTTGTTATGAGGTCTTACCGATAAAGATCTTCGTAGAATATGTAGGAGCCAATATGAGCATCCAGGTTCCGCTATTGGTTATTGACCGGAGACGTGTCTCGGTCATGTCTACATAGTTCTCGAACCCGTAGGGTCCGCACGTTTAAAGTTCGATGTCGGTTATATTATGAGTTTATGTGTTTTGATGTACCGAAGGAGTTCGGAGTTCCGGATGAGATCGGGGACATGACAAGGAGTCTCGAAATGTTCGAGATGTAAAGATCGATATATTGGATGACTATATTCGGACATCGGAAAGGTTCCGAGTGATTCGAGTATTTTCAGGAGTACCGGGGAGTTACAGGAATTCGTATTGGGCCTTAATTGGCCATACGGGAATGGAGAGAAAGGCCTCAAAGGGTGGCCGCGCCCCTCCCCATGGGCTGGTCCGAACTGGACTAGGGAGGGGGGTGCCCCCTTCCTTCCTTCTCCTTTTCCCTTCCCTTTCCTTCCCTCCTACTCCTACTACTTGGAAGGGCTCCTGGTTCTACTAGGAAAGGGGAAATCCTACTCCCGGTCGGAGTAGAACTCCCCTAGGGCGCGCCATAGGGAGGGACGGCCCTCCCCCTCCTCCACTCCTTTATATACGGGGGCAGGGGCACCCCAAAGACACAACAATTGATCCCTTGGAACTCTTAGCCGTGTGCGGTGCCCCTCTCCACCATAATCCACCTCGGTCATATCGTAGCGGTGCTTAGGCGAAGCCCTGCATCGGTAGAATATCATCATCGTCACCACGCCGTCGTGCTGACGGAACTCTCCCTCAAAGCTCGGCTGGATCGGAGTTCGAGGGACGTCATCGAGTTGAACGTGTGCAGAACTCGGAGGTGCCGTGCGTTCGGTACTTGATCGGTCGGATCGTGAAGACGTACGACTACATCAACCGCGTTGTGCTAAACGCTTCTGCTTTCGGTCTACGAGGGTACGTGGACAACACTCTCCCCTCTCGTTGCTATGCATCACCATGATCTTGCGTGTGCGTAGGAAAATTTCTGAAATTACTACGTTCCCCAACAGTGGCATCCAAGCCTAGGTTTTATGCGTTGATGTTGTGCACGAGTAGAACACAAGTGAGTTGTGGGCGATATAAGTCATACTGCTTACCAGCATGTCATACTTTGGTTCGGCGGTATTGTTGGATGAAGCGGCCCGCACCGACATTATGCGTACGCTTACGCGAGACTGGTTCTACCGACGTGATTTGCACACAGGTGGCTGGCGGGTGTCAGTTTCTCCAACTTTAGTTGAACCGAGTGTGGCTACGCCCGGTCCTTGCGAAGGTTAAAACAGCACCAACTTGACAAACTATCGTTGTGGTTTTGATGCGTAGGTAAGAACGGTTCTTGCTAAGCCCGTAGCAGCCACGTAAAACTTGCAACAACAAAGTAGAGGACGTCTAACTTGTTTTTGCAGGGCATGTTGTGATGTGATATGGTCAAGACATGATGCTAAATTTTATTGTATGAGATGATCATGTTTTGTAACCGAGTTATCGGCAAGTTGGGCAGGAGCCATATGGTTGTCACTTTATTGTATGCAATGCAATTGCGCTATAATGCTTTACTTTATCACTAAGCGGTAGCGATAGTCGTGGAAGCATAAGATTGCCGAGACGACAATGATGCTACGATGGAGATCAAGCTATCACGCCGGTGACGATGGTGATCATGACGATACTTCGGAGATGGAGATCACAAGCACAAGATAATGATGGCCATATCATATCACTTATATTGATTGCATGTGATGTTTATCTTTTATGCATCTTATCTTGCTTTGATTGACGATAGCATTATAAGATGATCCCCCACTAAATTTCAAGTAAAAGTGTTCTCCCTGAGTATGCACCATTGCGAAAGTTCTTCGTGCTGAGACACCACGCGATGATCGGGTGTGATAGGCTCTATGTTCAAATACAACGGGTGCAAAACAGCTGCACACGCGGAATACTCAGGTTAAACTTGACGAGCCTAGCATATAACAGATATGGCCTCGGAACACGGAGACCGAAAGGTCGAGCGTGAATCATATAGTAGATATGATCAACATAGTGATGTTCACCATTGAAACTATTCCATCTCACGTGATGATCGGACATGGTTTAGTTGATTTGGATCACGTGATCACTTAGAGGATTAGAGGGATGTCTATCTAAGTGGGAGTTCTTAAGTAATATGATTAATTGAACTTTAATGAACTTAGTCCTGGTAGTATTAGCATATCTATGTTGTAGATCAATAGCTCGCGTTTAGCTCCCCTGTTTTATTTTTGATATGTTCCTAGAGAAAACTAAGTTGAAAGATGTTAGTAGCAATGATGCGGATTGGATTCGTGATATGAGGTTTATCCTCATTACTGCACAGAAGAATTATGTCTTTGATGCACCGCTAGGTGACAAACCCATTGCAGGAGCAGATGCAGATGTTATAAACATTTGGCTAGCTCAATATGATGACTACTTGATAGTTTAGTGCACCATGCTTAAACGGCTTAGAATCGGGACTTCAAAGACGTTTTGAACGTCATGGACCATATGAGATGTTCCAGGAGTTGAATTTATATTTCAAGAAAATACCCGAGTTGAGAGATATGAAGTCTCCAACAAGTTCTATAGCTAAAAGATGGAGGAGAATAGCTCAAGCAGTGAGCATGTGCTCAGATTGTCTGGGTACTACAATCGCTTGAATCAAGTGGGAGTTAATCTTCCATATAAAATAGTGATTGACAGAATTCTCTAGTCACCATCACCAAGTTAGTAGAACTTCGTGTTGAACTATGATATGCAAGGGATAACGGAAACGATTCCCAAGCTCTTCGTAATGCTGAAATCGACGAAGGTAGAAATCAAGAAAAATATCAAGTGTTGATGGTAGACAAGACCACTAGTTTCAAGAAAAGGGCAAAGGGAAGAAGGGGAACTTCAAGAAGAACGGCAAGCAAGTTGCTGCTCAAG
This sequence comes from Triticum urartu, assembly GCF_003073215.2. Classification (NCBI taxonomy): domain Eukaryota; kingdom Viridiplantae; phylum Streptophyta; class Magnoliopsida; order Poales; family Poaceae; genus Triticum; species Triticum urartu. The sequence continues at coordinate 368,793,694 of NC_053027.1, read as the reverse complement.
TGAAGAAGCCCAAGTCGGGTCCTAAGCCTGAGACTAAGTTCTTCTACTGCAAAGGGACTGGTCACTGGAAGCGGAACTGCCCCAAGTATTTGGCGGATAAGAAGGATGGCAAAGTGAACAAAGGTATATTTGATATACAGATTATTGATGTGTATTTTACTAGTGTTCGTAGCAACCCCTCGGTATTTGATACTGGTTCAGTTGCTAAGACTAGTAACTCGAAACGGGAGTTGCAGAATGAACATAGACTAGTTAAGGGTGAAGTGACGATGTGTGTTGGAAGTGGTTCCAAGATTGATATGATCATCATCGCACACTCCCTATACTTTTGGGATTAGTGTTGAACCTAAATAAGTGTTATTTGGTGTTTGCGTTGAGCATGAATATGATTTGATCATGTTTATTGCAATACGGTTATTCATTTAAGTAAGAGAATAAATTGTTGTTCTATTTACATGAATAAAACCTTATATGGTTACACACCCAATGAAAATGGTTCGTTGGATCTCGATCGTAGTGATACACATATTCATAATATTGAAACCAAAAGATGCAAAGTTAATAATGATGGTGCAATTTATTTGTGGCACTGCCGTTTAGGTCATATTGGTGTAAAGCGCATGAAGAAAATCCATGCTGATGGGATTTTGGAATCACTTGATTATGAATCAGTTGATGCTTGCGAACCATGCCTCATGGGCAAGATGACTAAGACTTCGTTCTCCGGAACAATGGAGCGAGCAACAGATTTGTTGGAAATCATACATACTCATGTATGTGGTCCGATGAATATTGAGGCTCGTGGCAGGTATCACTGATCTTCACAGATGATTTGAGCAGATATGAGTATATCTTCTTGATGAAACACAAGTCTGAAACATTTGAAAAGTTCAAAGAATTTCAGAGTGAAGTGGAGAATCATCGTAACAAAAATAAAAGTTTCTACGATATGATTGCAGAAGTAAAATATTTGAGTTACGAATTTGGCCTTCAGTTAAAGACAATGTGAAATAGTTTCACTACTCACGCCACCTGGAACACCACAACATAATGGTGTGTCCGAACGTCATAACCGTACTTTATTAGATATGATGCGATCTATGATGTCTCTTACCGATCTACCACTATCGTTTTGGGGTTATGCATTAGAGACAGCTGCATTCACGTTAAATAGGGCACCATCTAAATCCATTGAGACAACACCGTATGAACTATGGTTTGGTAAGATACCTAAGCTGTCATTTCTTAAAATTTGAGGTTGAAATGCTTATGTGAAAAAGTTTCAACCTGATAAGCTCTAACCCAAATAGGAGAAGTGCGTCTTCATAGGATACCCAAAAGAAAATGTTGGGTACACCTTCTATCACAGATCCGAAGGCAATATATTCGTTGCTTTGAATGGATCCTTTCTAGAAAAGGAGTTTCTCTCGAAAGAAGTGGGTGGGAGGAAAGTAGAACTTGATGAGGTAACTGTACCTGCTCCCTTATTGGAAAGTAGTTCATCACAAAAATCTGTTCCTGTGACTACCACACCGATTAGTGAGGAAGCTAATGATGATGATCATGTAACTTCAGATCAAGTTACTACCGAACCTCATAGGTAAACCAGAGTGAGATTCGCACCAGAGTGGTACGGTAATCCTGTTCTAGAGGTCATGTTACTTGACCATGACGAGCCTACGAACTATGAGGAAGCGACGATGAGCCTAGATTCCGCGAAATGGCTTGAGGCCATGAAATCTGAGATGAGATCCATGTATGAGAACAAAGTATGGACTTTGATTGACTTCCCCAATGATCGGCGAGCCATTGAGATTAAATAGATCTTCAAGAGGAAGACAGACGCTGATAGTAGTGTTACTATCTACAAAGCTAGAATTGTCGCAAAAAGGTTTTTGAAAAGTTTAAGGTGTTGACTACGATGAGAGTTTCTCACTCGTATCTATGCTTAAGTCAATCTGAATCATGTTAGAAATTGCCGCATTTTATGAAATCTGGCAAATGGATAAACAAAACTGCATTCCTTAATGGATTTATTAAAGAAGAGTTGTATATGATGCAACCAGAAGGTTTTGTCAATCCTAAAGGTACTAACAAAATATGCAAGCTCCAGCGATCCATCTATGGACTGGTGCAAGCATCTCGGAGTTGGAATATTCGCTTTGATAAGTTCATCAAAGCATATAGTTTTATACAGACTTGCGGTGAAGCCTGTATTTACAAGAAAGTGAGTGGGAGCACTACAACACTTCTGATAAGTATATGTGAATGACATATTGTTGATCGGAGATAATGTAGAATTATTCTGCAAAGCATAAAGGAATGTTTGAAAGGAGTTTTTCAAAGAAAGACCTCGGTGAAGCTGCTTACATATTGAGCATCAAGATCTATAGAGATAGATCAAGACGCTTGCTAAGTTTTTTCAATGAGTACATACCTTAACAAGTTTTTGAAGTAGTTCAAAATGGAACAGTCAAAGAAGGAGTTCTTTCCTGTGTTACAAGGTGTGAAGTTGAGTAAGACTCAAAACCCGACCACGACAGAAGATAGAGAGAAAATGAAAGTCATTCCCTATGCCTCAGCCATAGGTTCTATAAAGTATGCCATGCTATGTACCAGACCTATTGTATACCCTGCCCTGAGTTTGGCAAGGGAGTACAATAGTGATCTAGGAGTAGATCACTGGACATTGGTCAAAATTATCCTTAGTGGAATAAGGATATGTTTCTCGATTATGGAAGTGACAAAAGGTTCGTCGTAAAGGGTTACGTCGATGCAAATTTTGACACTGATCCAGATGACTCTAAATCTCAATCTGGATACATATTGAAAGTGGGAGCAATTAGCTAGAGTAGCTCTGTGCAGAGCATTGTTGACATAGAAATTTGCAAAATACTTACGGATCTGAATGTGGCAGACCCGTTGACTAAACTTCTCTCACAAGCAAAACATGATCACACCTTAGTACTCTTTGGGTGTTAATCACATAGTGATGTGAACTAGATTATTGACTCTAGTAAACCCTTTGGGTGTTGGTCACATGTCGATGTGAACTATGGGTGTTAATCACATAGTGATGTGAACTATTAGTATTAAATCACAGGGCGATGTGAACTAGATTATTGACTCTAGTGCAAGTGGGAGACTGAAGGAATATGCCCTAGAGGCAATAATAAAGTTATTATTTATTTCCTTATATCATGATAAATGTTTATTATTCATGCTAGAATTATATTAACCGGAAACGTAATACATGTGTGAATACATAAGACAAACAGTATGTCACTAGTATGTCTCTACTTGACTAGCTCGTTGATCAAAGATGGTTATGTTTCCTAACCATAGACATGAGTTGTCATTTGATTAACGGGATCACATCATTAGGAGAATGATGTGATTGACTTGACCCATTCCGTTAGCTTAGCACTTGATCGTTTAGTTTGTTGCTATTGCTTTCTTCATGACTTATACATGTTCCTATGACTATGAGATTATGCAACTCCCATTTACCGGAGGAACACTTTGTGTGCTACCAAACATCACAACGTAACTAGGTGATTATAAAGGTGCTCTACAGGTGTCTCCAAAGGTACTTGTTGGGTTGGCGTATTTCGAGATTAGGATTTGTCACTCCGATTGTCGGAGAGGTATCTCCGGGCCCTCTCGGTAATGCACATCACTCAAGCCTTGCAAGCATTGCAACTAATAAGTTAGTTGCAGGATGATGTATTATGGAACGAGTAAAGAGACTTGCCGGTAACGAGATTGAACTAGGTATTGAGATACCGACGATCGAATCTCGGGAAAAGTAACATACCGATGACAAAGGGAACACCGTATGTTGTTATGCGGTCTGACCGATAAAGATCTTCGTAGAATATGTAGGAGCCAATATGAGCATCCAGGTTCCGCTATTGGTTATTGACCGGAGACTTGTCTCGGTCATGTCTACATAGTTCTCGAACCCGTAGGGTCCGCACGTTTAAAGTTCGATGATGGTTATATTATGAGTTTATGTGTTTTGATGTACCGAAGGAGTTCGGAGTCCCGAATGAGATCGGAGACATGACGAGGAGTCTCGAAATGGTCGAGACGTAAAGATCGATATATTGGACGACTATATTCGGACATCGGAAAGGTTCTGAGTGATTCGGGTATTTTTGGGAGTACCGGGGAGTTACGGGAATTCGTATTGGGCCTTAATGGGCCATACAGGAAAGGTGTGACGCCCGGATAATCAAGCTACAGTAACCGCTGCTAATGATGCCACGTCACCACTCTTACTGTTGTAAATCTCACGATGGTTCAATCCCGTTCGAATTCAAAAATTCAAAATCAGGTCAAACGGTAAAGTTTTCAAACATTAAAATTAAAATGTTCTAGAGGTGGCAAACAATGCTTAGGTAATTATGGTGGAGGATCACATTTTTATAAAATAATTAAAAGCACTGAACTAAATAAAACAGTGGCTTATACAAATAATTAGATGCATTTTATAAATATTAAAACATTAAACTATTTTATTAGGTATGAGAAATTAATGTGGCAATAGAGTATTTATAAATACTAATTTAGGGGCTAGTTGGTATATTTTATAAAACAAAAAAATAAATAAAACAAAAGAAACTACAAAAAACAGAAACAAACAAAAAAAGGGGGAAAGAGAGAAAGGCCCCCACTGGGCTTCGGCCCAGCAGGCCGGCCCACTCGGCCACAGGCCCAGGCCGCCCCCCCACTACCCCCTCCTTATCCACTCCCCCTGTAACCCTAACCCTCACCCGATCCCCACTCCCCCCCCCACTCTCCCCTCACTCCCTCGATCCAAATCGGGATCGAGGCGACCACGCCCCCGACCCCGACGACATCGCCCCGACGCACGTCGCCGTCCTCGGCGCCCCCCCACCGGAGCACCACCCCCATCGCCCTGCCGTCTCGCCGTCCAGCTACCCCATCGGTCGCCCCCGACGCCGCCACCGGTTCCCGTCGCCATCACGCCGGCGCCCCCAATCCGCCTAGACCTCGCCGGACCTCCCTCGTCGGACTACTTCCCCTCCGCCGTCGTCCCCGTCATCTTCCTCCCCCCCCCCCTTGCCCCCGACCCTACATCTACCACGTGAGCACCCCCTCCTCCTCTCACGGTCACCACACGCGCTTGCGCGCCCGGCGCCCACCGCAGTCACCGTGCGCCCTCGTCGCGGTCGTCGCGACCGTTGACACACCCCCATGCGCCCTTGGCCCCGCTTGGCCGCGCACCGGCGCCCGTGCCCTGGCCTCCTGACGCTGGCCGTGGCCCCCTTCCCCTCTGCACCCGCCGTGGCCGTGTCCCGGCTCCCTCCGCCTCCCTACCGTTGCCGGCCCCGCCCCAGGCTGTCGTGCCTGCCACTGCCACGCTGGCCGCCTCCACCGGGGCCCCTCAATGGCTGCCGCACCGCGGTCGTCCGCCGGTGGCACCCGGTGGCCTCGCCCCGTTTTTCCCCTGTCGGGCTCGCCCCCCCCCCCCACTCGGGCCATCGCCCGTTCGGGTGGAGCCCGTAACCCGCATGCCCGCATAGACCCTAGTGGCCCTATGACAATGGGGCCCCACTCCAAAACGTTTTTTTAAAACGAAATAAAAATAAATATATAATTAATTAATTAATTAAAAATTAATTAATTAATAATTAAAATAGTTAATGAATTAATTAAGTTAATTGATCATGTTTAATTAAACTAATTAAGTAGATAGTTTAATTAAACCCTAATTAGACTAATCAGTCAATGACGAATGGGACCCACACGTCAGCTGACCAGTCAACGCCTTTGTTGACTGCTGACGTCATGCGGACGTCAGCATGCACTGTTCCGGATAATGTTGGATTTAAATAATTAAATAAATCCTAAAAATGAATTAAGTCTTTTAAAATTAATATAAAATAAACCGTAGCTCAGATGAAAATACTTTCTACATGAAAGTTGTTCAGAACGACGAGACGAATCCGGATACGCGACCCGTTCGTCCGCCACACCCCCCTAACCTATCGAACTCGCAACTTTCCCCCTCCGACTCCTCTGCCCATAAACGCGAAACACCGGGAATACTTTTCCGGATGTTTCCCCCTTCACCGGTATCACCTCATACCGCGTTAGGGCACACCTAGCATCACGTTTTGTCATGTCATGCATCATTATGCATCTGTTTGCATTATATTTATTGTTTCTTCCCCCTCTTCTCTCGCTAGACACCGAGACCGACGCCGCTGCTACCCAGTACGACTACGGTGTTGACGACCCCTCTCTCTTGCCAGAGCAACCAGGCAAGCCCCCCCCCCTTGATCACCAGATATCGCCTACTCTCCTCTATACTGCTTGCATTAGAGTAGTGTAGCATGTTACTGCTTTCAGTTATTCCTATCCTGATGCATAGCCTGTCCTTGCTACTACTGTTGTTACCATTACCTGCTATCCTACTGCTTAGTATAGGATGCTAGTGTTCCATCAGTGGCCCTACACTCTTGTCCGTCTACCATGCTATACTACTGGGCCGTGATCACTTCGGGAGGTGATCACGGGCATATATAATATACTTTACATAGTTACCTTACCTGTGATACTGTTCGGAGATGGGGGCTGAAGGGGCAGGTGGCTCCATCCAGGTAGTGGTGGGCCTGGGTTCCCGACGGCCCCCGACTGTTACTTTGAGGCGGAGCGACAGGGCAGGTTGAGACCACCTAGGAGAGAGGTGGGCCTGGCCCTGGTCGGCGTTCGCAGATACTTAACACGTTTAACGAGATCTTGGTATTTGATCTGAGTCTGGCTACTGGCCTATACGCACTAACCATCTACGCGGGACAGTTATGGGCACTCGATGTCGTGGTATCAGCTGAAGCCTTTGTGACGTCAGCGACTGAGTGGCGCACGCCGGATTGGACCGTAAGCCTGCTCTTGTATTAAGGGGGCTAGTTCTGCTTTCGGCCGCGTTCGCAACGTGCAGGTGTGCTAAGGGCGATGGGCCCAGACCCCTGGGCGCTTAGGTCTAGACCAGCGTGCTGACCTCTCTGTTGGTCTAGGTGGGGCTGCGACGTGTTGATCTTCCGAGGCCGGGCATGACCCAGGAAAGTGTGTCCGGCCAAATGGGATCGAGCGTGTTGGGTTATGTGGTGCACCCCTGCAGGGAAGTTAATCTATTCGAATAGCTGTGATCTTCGGTAACAGGACGACTTGGAGTTGTACCTTGACCTTATGACAACTAGAACCGGATACTTAATAAAACACACCCTTCCAAGTGCCAGATACAACCGGTGATCGCTCTCTCATAGGGCGACGAGGGGAGGATCATCGGTTAGGATTATGTTATGCGATGCTACTTGGAGGACTTCAGTCTAATCTCTTCTACATGCTGCAAGACGGAGGCTGCCAGAAGCGTAGTCTTCGAAAGGACTAGCTATCCCCCCTTATTCCGGCTTTCTGCAGTTCAGTCCACATATGATACCCTTATTCCAAATGATACCAATGCATACATATGTAGTATAGCTCCTTGCTTGCGAGTACTTTGGATGAGTACTCACGGTTGCTTTCTCCCTCTTTTCCCCCTATCCCTTCTACCTGGTTGTCGCAACCAGATGTTGGAGCCCAGGAGCTAGACGCCACCTTTGACGACGACTTCTACTACACCGGAGGTGCCTACTACTACGTGCTTCTCGCTGACGACGACCAGGAGTAGTTAGGAGGATCCCAGGCAGGAGGCCTGCGCCTCTTTCGATCTGTATCCCAGTTTATGCTAGCCTTCTTAAGGCAACTTGTTTATCTTATGTCTGTATTCAGATATTGTTGCTTCCGCTGACTCGTCTATGATCGAGCTCTTGTATTCGAGTCTTCGAGGCCCCTGGCTTGTAATATGATGCTTGTATGACTTATTTTATTTGTAGAGTTGTGTTGTGATATCTTCCCATGAGTCCCTGATCTTGATCGTACACGTTTGCGTGTATGATTAGTGTACGATTAAATCAGGGGCGCCACAAGTTGGTATCAGAGCCGACTGCCTGTAGGAATTCCCCTTCCACACTCCTTGGCCGAAGTTGAGTCTAGACATTACAAAAACTTTTACTAACATGGCTGTGTGCCTTATGGGCCCACATCGCCATCTGGGTGGTATTAGGCTCTTTTACTCCTCGATCCTTACTCTGGGACTCTAATCTCTCTTCTATTCAGGTTAAATGATTTTACGAACTCTGACTCTAGGATCTCGTAATTACTTCCTCCCGGAGAGCCCCTCACTCCAGATGATTGCATGGTGCGCCGAAGGATTCCGAGGATACTCTCTGATGTTATCCTGAGAACTTTTGTTCATCGTGTTTGCATTTCCCCTTCCACCGTCAACCCTTATCTACTTGCAGTTGTTATTCTTACTTTCATCTCCAGTTGGTCTTGTTATTACAAGATACCTCGAATTACTCGTCGATGTTTCGATAATCCTTTAAGCTTACTGCCTTGCAGTTATTTGTCACCTAAATACACCTATGGAAAATTCTCACACTTATCGAGTATCCGCTCATCCCCCAGTTGTTCATGTGTTTCACAATGGTCTTCGAAATACTATCCGATCTTCTGAAAATCCCGAGCAGCCTATTGCTCTTGAAATTCTCGCTTTCTTAAATTGTGGTTAATCCGATAAGTTTCGTAATCTTATTGGCCTCCCTTGTCTTTATCATTTTAAGACCATTGATTCAATATGTTGAGGATGCCCTCATTCCTCAGTCGAATCCTAGGATTCATCCTTCCGGCTCAGACGTCATTTGGATATGAGTTGGTTCTTGACCAATCAATGCCTTGATCGTTTGTGCTTCTAAGTCTATTGAACTTATTCATTTTTGATCAGAACGATTGCTTCTGATCCCTTGATTTGGGAATCATAAAATTTCTTTGCATTAAGCTTTGAATTAGTCAGTTGTTTCTATAATCCGATGCCTTGGCATTCCTTCTTCCTTTGATTGAGTACCGATACTCACATCAGCCCCGTTGTGGACCGCCATACCCATTGCCGGGTTATTTACCGACAGCGTCCTTCATATTCAATAACCTTGTGAGCCTTCCCTCAGATACATAATGCCTTTGGTAAATTGTATCATCTGCTTTTGAACATGCTCTACCATCGAGTTTGTGTTATTTACTCCTGAAGTTCGTGGTATATGTTCTAAGGAGCCCCGATGGCTTGAACCTATGCCTTCCTTAATCTGTGCAAACCCGGAAGATTTCACGGGTCATACTTATCTGGTATTGCACCAGGTAAAACTTTCAACAACTAATGTCATTTTCAAAATACAAGAGGTGAATGAAAGGTTATGCGTTGAACAAGTGGGAGCCGACCTTGAACCCTGTGTTCATGCCCATGGACACGATGTATACCTGATCATGGAAGCTTCTCTTAAAATAATTATCCCCTTGTTACAAGATCATCTTGTATCCTTGGATGTGGTTTCGACCAAAATTTCTTCCTTTGATCCATTTCTTGGACAAGTTAAAGTACTTGTCTTCTACAGTTCATTATACCTGTCCAATCCTTATTCTGATCTACCTTCGAGTATTACCCTCTGGTGTCTCGAGAATAACATGGAACTACATAACTTCTTACGAGTTCTTCATCAACTATTATTCTCGTCGATTCCTTTTTTCCAACGGGTTCTGAGTTGTTAGAACCCCTCAAGGACACCGACAAGTGAATCAATTCCGCACTCTGACTCAATAAGTTAATCTCCGTTGCTTATGAGTTTAATAATCCTTCAAGTCACTCCTAGCCTGATCGGCTATATCATTACCATGTTAAATTTTAACTGTGCTACCCGGTCCTTCTTCCCGTAGCACAATTATCTGACAATGAACTAAGCTTACGTCGATTTTCCTCATCATATCATTTTGCCTTGAACAACAAGCTTGATTTTGAGTTGTGCCGTACCCATGGTTCCAATAACCTTTTGCTTCATCATTCCTTTGAATTGATGTCGTCGCTGGTTGATTACATCTTCATGAAACCTCTTGACAAAAGTGTCGTGATCATCATCAACATTCTGAGTGTTTCCAGGATATCAATTGAATTCTTGATGAGAAATAGCATCCTTTGCCCTCGATGATTTGGGTTATCATCGACAACATTATTGCATTCCCTCCAACACAAAACTTGTTCCTGATTTGTGTTGTCTTGAGTTCCTTGCTATCCAACTTATGATATGTTCTACCGCAGAGTATTACCATATTTAATGTCAAGAAGGTTGTGAGGATTGCTCCACCTCTTAAGAATTCTTGCTATAATGATACTTCTCACCATCACCATTTTTCTTGGTCCTCGTGTTGATTCCAACCGGGGTACCCACAAGTGAACGGTGGGGTATGGATTCTGCACTTCTAGCAACCCTATTGCTTTGAAGTTAATGATCGATAATTCATTCTTAGACTATAGGTTGCTGAACCACCATTCTAACATTGATCATGCTACATAACCCCATAATTTGGGTGCACCTTTCAACCAATGTTTAATTGTGTATGTTTTCCTCAAGCATACCTCCTTATGTCATCTGATCTGAGAAATGTTATCTCCTTATTCACATAGTTGCGGAAATCCATCCTTTTGGAAATCTCGAGGAATTGACGCTGAGTCCATCAACCACCTCCTCGTCCTCTCCTTGGTTAAATGATGAACTCTTGATTTGGAACTTGCTTCCATAGTTCAATTCCCGAGAATCTTACAATGTCATCTTGACAATTTGTGTTGCACCTTTTCTTCTCAGGCATCCTGAGTCTAAGGTATCCTAACACCGATCAGATTTGAATCTCGGTCAGATATGATGGTTGGAACATTTTTCCAAGAGTTATAACACTGGTCTTTTATGACCCGGTAAGGTGATGGCATGCCCAACACACCTGGCCGGAGGCCCTATTGTTATAAATTCCTTTTCAGCAAGGTTAGCCATGCTTCCATGAGGAAATTGTAATATTTATTCTATAAATTGTTCCTGATGAGTCCTTTGTATATCCAAAGAGCGACCTTTGTTTGAAGACCATGTCAGTGCTATCTCGAAGCATGTATGTGGTACTCCTATCATCGATAAGAACACTTGAAGCACAATGCTAAATTTTCTTAATCAAATTATCCAAACATCGTTGTATGGATAATGTCATGAAATTTCTCTCCCCTACCCAAAAGGTTTTCTACATTATATCCTGTCATGGATATCATGCTCTGCTTGTCCTTGGGAAGGGTATACCCCTGGTATATGTGTCAAACACATTATCCTTTCCACTGTTCTGTTTGATCTGATGATCACATTTTCCTTCCATTGGTTTGTTTAAACCTCCTTGTGATCTATAATATATAAGCAGTAATATTTCCCTGCTTATGTAAACACCTCGTTGTACAATTCTGTCAATAACACCCTGTTACTATTGTTGGTGACATCCCGGCAACCACCGATGGACGAGAACTTTGCCTATTGGTCCGCCTCGTTTCAACGAGCAGGAAAATGGGTCTCTTCGTCCCTCGCCCTTGGTACCGACTTTGTTGCCAACATAACTGACCGGTTACTCTCTGACATGCCTTGCTTATATGATCATGCAGGACATCACCCCTCTTCTTACTCTTAACCCACATGGTGGGCCCATAACCCACAGTTCCACAGGATCGAAACCTGACTCTCCTATGCAAACCCCTGTTCCCAAGGTTGTTCCTCGCACTTGGCCTCGTAAGTAATTCACGAGCCACCTTTCGAGAGGATCAACAATTCTATTATTAGAAACAATACTTATTCTCGTTCCATGAAACCCCTAACACGCCCTGTTTCAGGCATCGAACGATTGCCTGCCCGATCGAAACTTCTCATGGTACCTTCTTACTTTGCTCTCGAAATTTTCTTCAGTTACAATTCAAGAGTTACTTTTCGCCACCTTTCCTGGTGTTATCTACCAAATAAGCGACCTTCTAGAGGCCAGTTCTTCCGAAGACACCCATTATCCTTTTACGTAAGTACGATGGAACCCCCGAAGAAAGGATGACGACTTCATCATGATGCCCTGAAGCAGAGGAATGAAGACATCAACATAATGGATCGACCTCTTTGTGAAGAGCATCCAAGACCAAGAAGATTCGTAAGAATTTAGTAACCAGAACTTCCCCCTACTCCCCTCTTAAATCTTGGGACGGGATTTCTTGTAGTGGAGGAGAATTGTGACGCCCGGATAATCAAGCTACAGTAACCGCTGCTAATGATGCCACGTCACCACTCTTACTGTTGTAAATCTCACGATGGTTCAATCCCGTTCGAATTCAAAAATTCAAAATCAGGTCAAATGGTAAAGTTTTCAAACATTAAAATTAAAATGTTCTAGAGGTGGCAAACAATGCTTAGGTAATTATGGTGGAGGATCACATTTTTATAAAATAATTAAAAGGCACTGAACTAAATAAAACAGTGGCTTATACAAATAATTAGATGCATTTTATAAATATTAAAACATTAAACTATTTTATTAGGTATGAGAAATTAATGTGGCAATAGAGTATTTATAAATACTAATTTAGGGGCTAGTGGTATATTTTATAAAACAAAAAAAAATAAAACAAAAGAAACTACAAAAACCAGAAACAAACAAAAAAAGAAAGAGAGAAAGGCCCCCACTGGGCTTCGGCCCAGCAGGCCGGCCCACTCGGCCACAGGCCCAGGCCGCCCCCCCACTACCCCCTCCTTATCCACTCCCCCTGTAACCCTAACCCTCACCCAATCCCCACTTCCCCCCCCACTCTCCCCTCACTCCCTCGATCCAAATCGGGATCGAGGCGACCACGCCCCCGACCCCGATGACATCGCCCCGACGCACGTCGCCGTCCTCCGCCCCCCCACCGGAGCCACCACCCCCATCGCCCTGCCGTCTCGCCGTCCCGCTACCCATCGGTCCCCCGACGCCGCCACCAGTTCCCGTCGCCACCACGCGGCGCCCCCAATCCGCCTGGACCCGCCGCCTCCCTCGTCCTGCTTCCCCTCCGCGTCGTCCCCGTCATCTCCTCCCCTTGCCCTGACCCTACATCTACACGTGAAGCACCCCTCCTCTCACGTCACCGCACGCGCTTGCGCGCCCGGCCGCCCGCCGCAGTCCACCGTGCGCCCTCGTCCGCGTCGCGACCGTGACACACCCCCATGCGGCCCTTGCCCCGCTTGGCCGCGCACCGCCCGTGCCCTGCCTCCTGACGCTGCGTGCCCCCTTCCCCTCTGCGCCCGCCGTGGCCGCGTCCCGGCTCCCTCCGCCTCCCTACCGTTGCCGCCCCGCCCCAGGCTGCCGTGCCTGCCACTGCCATGCTGGCGCCTCCGCCGGGCCCCTCAATGGCTGCCGTGCCGCGGTTCGTCCGCCGTGGCACCCGGTGCCTCGCCCCGTTTTCCCCTCGGCTCGCCCCCCCCCACTCGGGCCATCGCCGTTCGTGGAGCCCGTAACCGCACGCCCGCATAGACCCCAGTGCCCTATTACATGGGCCCCACTCCAAAACATTTTTTAAAAACAAAATAAAATAAATATATAATAACTTACATAGTACCTTACCTTGATACTTCGGAGATGGGGGCTGAAAGGCAGTGGCTCCATCCAGTAGTGGTGCTGGTTCCGACGGCCCCCGACTGTTACTTGAGGCGAGCGACAGGGCAGGTTGAGACCACCTAGGAAGAGAGTGGGCCTGGCCCTGTCGGCGTTCGCAGATACTTAACACGTTAACGAGATCTTGGTATTTGATGAGTCTGGCTACTGCCTATACGCACTAACCATCTACGCGGACAGTTAATGGGCACTCGATTCGTGGTATCAGCTGAAGCCTTTGTGACGTCAGCGACTGAGTGGCGCACGCCGGATTGGACCGTAAGCCTGCTCTTGTATAAGGCTAGTTCTGCTTCGGCCGCGTTCGCAACGTGCAGGTGTGCTAAGGGCGATGGGCCCAGACCCCTGGGCGCTTAGGTCTAGACCAGCGTGCTGACCTCTCTGTTGGTCTAGGTGGGGCTGCGACGTGTTGATCTTCCGAGGCCGGGCATGACCCAGGAAAGTGTGTCCGGCCAAATGGGATCGAGCGTGTTGGGTTATGTGGTGCACCCCTGCAGGGAAGTTAATCTATTCGAATAGCTGTGATCTTCGGTAACAGGACGACTTGGAGTTGTACCTTGACCTTATGACAACTAGAACCGGATACTTAATAAAACACACCCTTCCAAGTGCCAGATACAACCGGTGATCGCTCTCTCATAGGGCGACGAGGGGAGGATCATCGGTTAGGATTATGTTATGCGATGCTACTTGGAGGACTTCAGTCTAATCTCTTCTACATGCTGCAAGACGGAGGCTGCCAGAAGCGTAGTCTTCGAAAGGACTAGCTATCCCCCCTTATTCCGGCTTTCTGCAGTTCAGTCCACATATGATACCCTTATTCCAAATGATACCAATGCATACATATGTAGTATAGCTCCTTGCTTGCGAGTACTTTGGATGGGTACTCACAGTTGCTTTCTCCCTCTTTTCCCCCTATCCCTTCTACCTGGTTGTCGCAACCAGATGTTGGAGCCCAGGAGCCAGACGCCACCTTCGACGACGACTCCTACTACACCGGAGGTGCCTACTACTACGTGCTGCCCGCTGACGACGACCAGGAGTAGTTAGGAGGATCCCAGGCAGGAGGCCTGCGCCTCTTTCGATCTGTATCCCAGTTTGTGCTAGCCTTCTTAAGGCAACTTGTTTATCTTATGTCTGTACTCAGATATTGTTGCTTCCACTGACTCGTCTATGATCGAGCTCTTGTATTCGAGTCTTCGAGGTCCCTGTCTTGTAATATGATGCTTGTATGACTTATTTTATTTGTAGAGTTGTGTTGTGATATCTTCCCGTGAGTCCCTGATCTTGATCGTACACGTTTGCGTGTATGATTAGTGTACGATTAAATCGGGGGCGTCACAAAAGGAGAGAAAGGACTCAAAGGGTGGCCGCACCCCTCCCCACGGGCTGGTCCGAATTGGACTAGGGAGGGGGGGCGCCCCCTTCCTTCCTTCTCCTTTTCCCTTCCCTCCTACTCCTACTACTTGGAAGGGCTCCTAGTTCTACTAGGAAAGGGGAAATCCTACTCCCGGTGGGAGTAGAACTCCCCTAGGGCGCGCCACAGGGAGGGCCGGCCCTCCCCCTCCTCCACTCCTTTATATACGGGGACAGGGGCACCCCAAAGACACAACAATTGATCCCTTGGATCTCTTAGCCGTGTGCGGTGCCCCTCTCCACCATAATCCACCTCGGTCATATCGTAGCGGTGCTTAGGCGAAGCCCTGCGTCGGTAGAATATCATCATCGTCACCACGCTGTCGTGCTGACGGAACTCTCCCTCAAAGCTCGGCTGGCTCGGAGTTCGAGGGACGTCATCGAGTTGAACGTGTGCAGAACTCGGAGGTGCCGTGCATTCGGTACTTGATCGGTCGGATCATGAAGACGTACGACTACATCAACCGCGTTGTGCTAAACGCTTCTGCTTTCGGTCTACGAGGGTACGTGGACATGTAGGATCTTGAAGTAGATGTGTCTAGAGGGGGGTGATTAGACACTTAATGCTAAAGTTGCAATTTTTAAGCTTTTTCGGTTTAAGTGGAGTTTAGGCATAATTTCACATTCACAATACATATCAAGCAAGCATGCAAAGAGTGTATAGGCAGCGGAAAGTAAAGCATGCAACTTGCAAGAATGTAAAGGGAAGTTTGGAGAATTCAAACGCAATTGGAGACACGGATGTTTTTCCCGTGGTTCGGATAGGTGGTGCTATCCTACATCCACGTTGATGGAGACTTCAACCCACGAAGGGTAACGGTTGCGCGAGTCCACGAAGGGCTCCACCCACGAAGGGTAATGGTTGCGCGAGTCCATGGAGGGCTCCACCCACGAAGGGTCCACGAAGAAGCAACCACCCACAAAGGGTCCACGAAGAAGCAACCTTGTCTATCCCACCATGGCCATCGCCCACGAAGGACTTGCCTCACTAGCGGTAGATCTTCACGAAGTAGGCGATCTCCTTGCCCTTACAAACTCCTTGGTTCAACTCCACAATCTTGTCGGAGGCTCCCAAGTGACACCTAGCCAATCTAGGAGACACCACTCTCCAAGAAGTAACAAATGGTGTGTAGGTAATGAACTCCTTGCTCTTGTGCTTCAAATGATAGTCTCCCCAACACTCAACTCTCTCTCATAGGATTTGGATTTGGTGGAAAGAAGATTTGAGTGGAAAGCAACTTGGGAAGGCTAGAGATCAAGATTCATATGTAGGAATGGAATGTCTTGGTCTCAACACATGAGTAGGTGGTTCTCTCTCAGAACATATGAGTTGGAATGATGTGTGTGTTCTGATGGCTCTCACTTCAAATGAGAAGAAGGTGGAGGGGTATATATAGCCTCCACACAAAATCCAACCGTTACACACAATTTACCAATCTCGGTGGGACCGAATCAACAAACTCGGTCGGACCGAAAAAGTAAACCTAGTGACCGTTAGAGATTTCGGTGGGACCGACTGGATCAACTCGGTGGGACCGATGTGCTAGGGTTAGGGTAAATCCAAAACTCGGTTTGACCGATTACTCAAACTCGGTGGGACCGATTTGGGTAATAAGTGAAACTGAGATTTGGCCAAGCAAACTCGGTGGAACCGATTGCATATCTCGGTGGGACCGAGAATATTGCAATGGGTAACAGAGAGTTTGCAAGCCCATCTCGGTGAGACCGAGATCCCATCGGTGAGACCGAACTGATTAGGGTTTGGCAGTGGCTTATGACAAGTGAAACTCGGTGGCGCCGGATAGGAAGAATCGGTAGGACCGAGTTTGGCTTAGGGTTTAGGTCATATGTGGAAGTGGGAAAGTAGCTGAGGATTTTGGAGCATATCATTAAGCACATGAAGCAAGAGGCTCATTAAGCAACACCTCATCCCTCCTTGATAGTATTGGCTTTTCCTATGGACTCAATGTGATCTTGGATCACTAAAATATAAGATGAAGAGTCTTGAGCTTTTGAGCTTGAGCCAATCCTTTGTCCTTAGCATCTTGAAGGAGTTCCCACAACCTTTAGTCCATGCCACTCCATTGTTGAACTTATCTGAAACATGCTAGATAGAAAATGTTAGTCCAACAAGAGATATGTTGTCATCAATTATCAAAACCACCTAGGGAGCACTTGTGCTTTCAATCTCCCCCTTTTTGGTAATTGATGGCAACATACATCAAAGCTTTAGATAAAGATATAAAGAACAGCAAGTAAAGCTTTGGAAGGACATGTAACAAGCATAGGCTCCCCCTACATGTATGCACTCATGTAAATATGAAATATAGAGGCATGTGAGAGCATAACCATGACAGAGTAGGCAATGTGTTACATGTATCTTGGCCATATGCATTAGAGCAAAAGATTATCAAGGAAAATACCTTCATGCTCATGAGTCCTTCTTGCAAACAGTATGTACATAAGCAAGAACTCCTCATACTCATGATTTTGATGCATATACTTACCTTGTGGTCTTGAGTTGGCTTAGGATGGAATGAACCTGCACAAACAAAGTTAGATAACACAGGTACATCCACTAGCCAGAGCAAACAAAAGAAACCACAAGAATACCAAGACTGGGATGACATGTAGAGAGTAAGTACTAGGTACCACATTGGATTCAATATGACCCCAAGAATAAAGATATGCAATGAATTTGACTGATTTCTTTCCCTTAGGTGTCTTGCTCCCCCTGAATCTTACATGGGATGTTGGGAGAAGATAGGGAACATAAAATCAGAGCTGAAAGATACAAATGGATGGAACTTAATGCAAATACATGTCTTTCCCCCAAAAAGACATGTGACATCTCTCCTCTTGAACATCAAGCATCTGGGATCCTTGAGTATTTTCTCTCCCTGGAAATCTCTCTCTCCCCCTTAACAACATCTGGGATCCTTGAGACTTTCTCTCCCCCTTGAGGTCTCTCTCTCCCCCTTAATACTTTCTCTCTTGTAGGTTTGGTCCTTGAGACTGTTTCTCTCCCTTGATGTGATCTCTCTCTCCTACAAGCTTTGATGTGATCTCTCTCTCCCCCTTTAACATCAATTTCCAAGAAGGTTTTTCCTGGAATCCGTCGAATAGGTTTGGTCCTTGAGATTCAGCACAAAGTAGAGGATAAAATTGTGATGCTTGTAGAGGACAAGATTCATTGAGTGGAGCTGGATCAGAAGAAATGTAGAACAAGTGGCAAACTGTTTTTCTGATTGCAAAGTCGGTGGCACCGGGTGGCATATTTCGGTGGTACCGAAAAGATTCAGTTGGACCGAAAATTGCAAGTCGTTGAAACCGAGTTTACACAAAGAAAAACACTTGTCACCTCAGCTCACTAGACATGTAGGATCTCACAAAGATTTGCAATGAATTACCTGAAGGATTTGCAAGGAATTAAATGCAGAAAATGCAGAACAAAAACAAAGAGAAAAAAAGAAGAAACTGAAAGATCTAGATGAAGTTTTTTTTGAAAAAGAGAAGGAAAATAAACATGCATGAGACAAATGCAATAACACAAAGGAAGAACACAAGAGAGCTTCATCTAGAGTTGGGCGGTGACATAGTCACCTATGTTAGAGTATATTGACTTAGGAGTCAAGTGAGAACACTTGATCATAGGTCATACTCATCGTTTAAGCTCAAAATGGGGTTACCATTTTTCGTTTAAGCATCTTGATGTATTCACATCTTGTTGAGTTGCTTTGACTCATGTCTTGGAGTAAAGCTTCTCTAAGATGGAATAACATACCTTGGGTGGTGGTGTGGTTCTTGCTCATGAAGTTGAACTTGTGTGGGTGCTCAAGGTTGATGTAGCTCATCAAGAGTTGGGAGCACCACTTGGAGTTTGAGTTCATCTACCTACATGGGTTAGTTCTTGCAAGGAAGAGCACTTGTGTATCCAAAAATGACAATCATGAAGCTTAACATAGAATTTGTCAAAGGATATGTTTGAATGGTTTTGTGCTTCCTTGTCTTCAACCACTATTGTGTAGAGTCTTGGTGATGTAGAGATTGCTCAAGATATGAGTAAGTCGCAATCTCATGAAATTAGATTCAACGAAGCACCTACATGGGTTAGACAACATGCAAGGTGCAAATATATCCAAGATATAAGATAGTTATCATAAGAGATATATCATGGATTAGTCATAAGCTCATGTCTTGCATGTATCCAATGGAGTTTCTACTCCAAGTTCGAAGCATCAATGATGTTCAATTCTCCTCTCAACCTGCAAAACACTTTCTCATCAAGAGGTTTAGTAAATATATCCGCTAATTGCTTATCGGTGCGAACATGCTTAAGATTAATGTCACCCTTAGCAACATGATCTCGAATGAAATGATGACGAACTTCAATATGCTTAGTTCAAGAATGTTGTACAGGATTATGACCAATTTTGATAGCACTTTCATTGTCACAAAGCAGTGGAACATGTTTCACATAAATCCCATAATCTTTAAGAGTTTGGGTCATCCAAAGTAATTGAGCACAACATGAACCAACGGCAATGTATTCCGCTTCGGCGGTGGATAAGGATACCGAGTTCTGTTTCTTGGAAGACCAAGACACAAGAGATCTACCAAGAAATTGACAAGTACCCGAAGTGGACTTTCTATCAACCTTGTCTCCGGCATAATCCGAGTCGGAATAGCCAACAAGATCAAAAGAAGACCTCTTAGGATACCAAATGCCAAAATTTGGTGTATGGATTAAATATCTCACTATCCTTTTCACAGCCTTAAGATGACAATCTTTAGGAGCAGCTTGATATCATGCACACATGCACACACTTAGCATAATATCGGGACGTGAAGCACATAGGTATAACAATGAACCAATCATAGAGCGATAAACCTTTTGATCAACCGGTTCACCATCTTTGGTCAAATCATTATGTCCACTAGTAGGCATGGGTGTAGACATACCTTTGCATTCTTGCATATTGAACTTCTTGAATAAGTCCTTGGTGTACTTTGTTTGAGAGACAAATGTACCTTCCTTAGTTTGCTTGATTTGCAAACCGAGAAAGAATTTGAGTTCACTCATCATAGACATCTCAAACTTCTCTGACATTAGCTTTCCAAACTTTTCACTAAAGAGAGGGTTAGTTGAACCAAATATGATATCATCAACATAAATTTGGCATACAAATAGTTCTCCATTAACCCTTTTAGTAAAAAGAGTAGAATCAATTTTACCAATTTCAAAACCACTTGTAGTAAGGAACTTGGTCAAGCATTTATACCATGCTCTAGGAGCTTGTTTAAGACCATAAAGAGCTTTGTGAAGTTTGTAAACATGATTTGGTTTCTTAGGATTGATAAAGTCGGGAGGTTGTTTGACATAAACTTCCTCCTCTATTTCACCATTTAGAAAAGCACTTTTAATGTCCATTTGGTACAAGGTGATATTATGGTGATTAGCATAGGCAAGTAAGATGCGAATGGACTCAAGTCTAGCAATGGGATCATATGTCTCACCATAGTCCATACCTTCGACTTGTGTGTACCCTTGGGCGACGAGACGTGCTTTGTTGCGAACCACCTGTCCATCTTCATCTTGCTTGTTGCGAAACACCCATTTGGTACCAATGATGTTGTGGTTGTTGTCGGGCTTCTCAACCAATGTCCAAACTTGGTTTCTCTCAAAGTTGTGTAGCTCTTCATGCATAGCGTTTATCCAATCCGGATCTTCCAATGCTTCTTCAACCTTCATAGGTTCAATGCTAGAGATGAATGAATAGTTTTCACAAAAGGTAGCTAAACGAGTTTTTGAGCGAGTGATTCTCCCGGTTTGTATATCATTGAGGATTTGCTCGACGGGATGATCTTTGGCAATTCTTGCTCGAACTCGTGAGAGCTTTTGCTTGGGTCTTCGTTGAACATCTTCTTCATCATCTTCTTCTTCTTGGCCTTCTTCATTGTTGACGTTGTCGTTCTCTTGTCGTGGTGGAGAAGGAGGTTGTTGATGTTTGTCTTGATGTACTTCCTCGTCTTCTTCATCTTGGTGTGTCCCACTTGTGGATGCTTCCGTATCAATTCTAGGTTCACCTTGTCTTGAAGTAGAAGCTTCCACTTGGACGGACGAGGTACTCCCCTTCACCTTCGTTGGACGAATTTTGCCAATGGATAAGTCTTGGATTGCTTCTGAAGGGTCTTTGTCTCCTACATCAATTGGCAATTGCTCTACTTGCGAGCCATTAGATTCATCAAACTTCACATCTACCGTCTCTTCAACCTTTCAGGTGAAATTGTTGTAGACACAGTAAGTGTGAGAGTTTGAGCCATAACCAAGTAGAAAACCTTCATGAGATTTAGGAGCAAACTTTGAACGACGATGCTTATCAAGAATGTAGCACTTTGAGCCGAATACTCGAAAGTATCCAACTTGGGGTTTGTTACCGGTGAGAAGCTCGTATGCCGTCTTGCCGAGTAGCTTTTGAAGATACAAGCGATTTGTTGCGTGACAAGCTGTCTCAACCGCTTCTGCCCAAAAGTGTTTCGGCGTCTTGTATTCATCAAGCATCGTTCTTGCCATTTCGATGAGCGTCCGGTTCTTCCTCTCAACAACTCCATTTTGTTGAGGTGTGTACGTAGCCTAGAACTCGTTTGAAATCCCTTCTTCGTCAAGAAAGGTGTCCACATTTGCGTTCTTGAACTCCGTTCCGTTGTCACTCCGAACCTTCTTGATCTTCACGTCAAACTGATTTTGGGCCTTCCTAGCGAAGTTTCTGAAGATCTTCTGGAACTGCGACTTGTCATTAAGAAAGAACACCCACGTAAATCTAGAAAAATCATCAACTATAACTAGACCAAAAGAATTTCCACTGAGACTCTTGTAGGCGTTGGGACCAAAAAGATCCATATGAAGTAGCTCGAGTGGCCTCCTTGTGGTCATGATGTTCTTCACGGGATGTCTTCCTCCAACCTGTTTACCTGCTTGACAAGCACTGCAAAGTCTATCCTTATCAAATATGACATCGTTAACTCCAAGGATATGATTTCCTTTAATAAGCTTGTCATGGTTTCTCATGCCAACGTGACCTAGTCGTCTATGCAAGTTTTAGGTTGTGCCTTTTTAGAGAAATCGACAATGTAAAGATCACCTCTACGCATACCGGTAAAGACCATTTTATGATTGTCTCGATGAAATACTTGGCAATCTACCTCAGTAAATAGGACATTCAAACCGAAATCAGCAAGTCTAGATACTGAAAGTAAGTTGTAGCCAAGAGATTCAACGAGCATGACATTTTGAATGGAACTATCATGTGAGATGGCCACCTTACCAAGGCCAACCACTTTAGCCTTTGAATTATCACCAAAGGTGACATATTTTCGAGGGCCTTCATTTTCAGCAAGCTCATGAAACATCTCTTCATCTCCGGTCATATGATCAGTACATCCACTATCAAGAACCCATTCCTTTCCTCCTGATTCATATCCCCGAATATTTGCCATAAGACCAAAATGTCTCATTGCATCATCAAGATCGAAGTCACTATCATCATCATCATCATCATCATCATCATCATCATAGTATCCATGTTCATCATGATCTTGTGACTCATCATTTCCTAGAGAGGGTAATTCATTAGATAAATGATCATCAAAGTGGTCACTTTTATGAATTCTTATAGCTTCGAATATGATATCACTAATGATTCCAACATCTCCTTTAGCATGCTTAAGATTGGTAAGTTCAAAAAGACAATTACCAAATCTAGGATCACTAGAGTTCATCTTACTCAAGGCAATAGATTTATGGAGAATTTCATCCAAAGTTTTCAAGGAATGATCGGGAAATCGTTCCTCAAGAAATTTCCATATAGTATAGGCACAATTAAGAGTAGGCAAACTAGCAATCAAATTTTTGGGCAATCCTCTAATGATGAGCTCAATAGTTCTAAGATTGCGAATCATGTCAATATCCTCATCTAGGGTAGGATGCAAAGGATCAATATGAGGAGCACAAGGACTAGCAATATACTTGTTCAAATGATATTGATTGAATATTACAAGCATTTCATTTTTCCACTCATGAAAATACTCTCCATCAAAAATACGCACTCTATGTCTAAGACTCCCTAAAGTAGACACATCCATCTTCCTCCAATGGTGATTAAACCAAGGCAATGGAGACCAAAACTCTGATACCACTTGTAGGATCTTGAAGTAGATGTGTCTAGAGGGGGGTGATTAGACACTTAATGCTAAAGTTGCAATTTTTAAGCTTTTTCGGTTTAAGTGGAGTTTAGGCATAATTTCATCATTCACAATACATATCAAGCAAGCATGCAAAGAGTGTATAGGCAGCGGAAAGTAAAGCATGCAACTTGCAAGAATGTAAAGGGAAGGGTTTGGAGAATTCAAACGCAATTGGAGACACGGATGTTTTTCCCGTGGTTCGGATAGGTGGTGCTATCCTACATCCACGTTGATGGAGACTTCAACCCACGAAGGGTAACGGTTGCGCGAGTCCACGGAGGGCTCCACCCACAAAGGGTAATGGTTGCACGAGTCCACGGAGGGCTCCACCCACAAAGGGTCCACGAAGAAGCAACCACCCACAAAGGGTCCACGAAGAAGCAACCTTGTCTATCCCACCATGGCCATCGCCCACGAAGGACTTGCCTCACTAGTGGTAGATCTTCACGAAGTAGGCGATCTCCTTCCCCTTACAAACTCCTTGGTTCAAATCCACAATCTTGTCGGAGGCTCCCAAGTAACACCTAGCCAATCTAGGAGACACCACTCTCCAAGAAGTAACAAATGGTGTGTAGGTAATGAACTCCTTGCTCTTGTGCTTCAAATGATAGTCTCCCCAACACTCAACTCTCTCTCATAGGATTTGGATTTTGTGGAAAGAAGATTTGAGTGGAAAGCAACTTGGGGAGGCTAGAGATCAAGATTCATATGGTAGGAATGGAATATCTTGGTCTCAACACATGAGTAGGTGGTTCTCTCTCAGAACATATGAGTTGGAATTGTGTATGTGTTCTGATGGCTCTCTCCACGAATGAAGAGGAGGTGGAGGGGTATATATAGCCTCCACACAAAATCCAACTGTTACACACAGTTTTCCAATCTCGGTGGGACCGAATCAACAAGCTCGGTCGGACCAAAAAGGTAAACCTAGTGACCGTTAGAGATTTTCGGTGGGACCGACTGGATCAACTCGGTGGGACCGATGTGCTAGGGTTAGGGTAAATCCAAAACTCGGTTTGACCGATTACTCAAACTCGGTGGGACCGATTTGGGTAATAAGTGAAACTGAGATTTGGTCAAGCAAACTCGGTGGGACCGATTGCATATCTCGGTGGGACGAGAATATTGCAATGGGTAACAGAGAGTTTGCAAGCCCATCTTGGTGAGACCAAGATCCCATCGGTGAGACCGAACTGATTAGGGTTTGGCAGTGGTTTATGACAAGTGAAACTCGGTGGCGCCGGATAGGAAGAATCGGTAGGACCGAGTTTGGCTTAGGGTTTAGGTCATATGTGGAAGTGGGAAAGTAGCTGAGGATTTTGGAGCATATCATTAAGCACATGAAGCAAGAGGCTCATTAAGCAACACCTCATCCCTCCTTGATAGTATTGGCTTTTCCTATGGACTCAATGTGATCTTGGATCACTAAAATGTAAAATGAAGAGTCTTGAGCTTTTGAGTTTGAGCCAATCCTTTGTCATTAGCATCTTGAGGGAGTTCCCACAACCTTTAGTCCATGCCACTCCATTGTTGAACTTATCTGAAACATGCTAGATAGAAATGTTAGTCCAACAAGAGATATGTTGTCATCAATTATCAAAACCACCTAGGGAGCACTTGTGCTTTCAGGACAACACTCTCCCCTCTCGTTGCTATGCATCACCATGATCTTGCGTGTGCGTAGGAAAATTTCTGAAATCACTACGTTCCCCAACACTTATATGAAGGAAAGCGCTCCTGCGGACACATGGGAATTATCGTCAAGCTAGTTTTCATCACGTTCATATGATTCGCGTTCGGTACTTTCATAATTTGATATGTGGGTGGACCGGTGCTTGGGTACTGTCCTTAGTTGGACAAGCATCCCACTAATGATTAACCCCCATTGCAAGCATCCACAACTACAACATGAGTATTAAGGTAAACCTGACCATAGGATGAAACATATGGATCCAAATTAGCCCCTTACGAAGCAACGCATAAACTAGGGTTTAAGCTTCTGTCACTCTAGCAACCCATCATCTACTTATTACTTCCCAATGCCTCCCTCTAGGCCCAAACAATGGTGAAGTGTCATGTAGTCGACGTTCACATGACACCACTAGAGGGATGGCAACATACATCTCATCAAAATATCGATCGAATACCAAATTCACACGACTACTAATAGCAAGACTTCTCCCATGTCCTCAGGAACAAACGTAACTACTCACAAAGCATATTCATGTTCATAATCAGAGGGGTATTAATATGCATAATGGATCCGAACATATGATCTTCCACCAAGTAAACCAACTAGCATCAACTACAAGGAGTAATCAACACTACTTGCAACCCACATGTACCAATCTGAGGTTTGGATATAAAGATTGGATACAAGAGATGAACTAGGGTTTGAGATGAGATGGTGTTGGTGAAGATGTTGATGGAGATTGACCCCCTTCCGGTGAGAGGATCATTGGTGATGACGATGGCGATGATTTCCCCTCCCCGGAGGGAAGTTTCCTTGGCAGAACAGCTCCGCCGGAGCCCTAGATTGGTTCCGCCAAGGTTCCGCCTCATGGCGGCGGAGTTTCTTCCCGAAAGCTTGCTTATGATTTTTTTCCTCGACGAAAGACTCCATATAGCCAAAGATGGGCATCAGAGGGCCACCCAGGGGCCCACAAGGCAGGGGGTGCACCCAGGGGGTAGGGCGCGCCCCCACCCTTGTGGCTGGTGGGTGGCCCCCCTCTGGTACTTCTTGCGTCCAATATTTTTTATATATTCTGAAAAGTGCTCCCGTGGAGTTTCGGGACTTTTGGAGATGTGCAGAATAGGTCTCTAATATTTGCTCCTTTTCCAGCCCAGAATTCCAGCTGCCTGCATTTCCCCTCTTCATGTAAACCTTGTAAAATAGGAGAGAATAGGCATAAGTATTGTGACATAATGTGTAATAACAGCCCATAATGCAATAAATATCGATATAGAAGCATGATGCAAAATGGACGTATCTACTCCCCCAAGCTTAGACCTCGCTTGTCCTCAAGCGAAAGCCGAAATCGAAAAATATGTCCACATGTTTAGAGATAGAGGTGTGAATAATAATAAAATACAAACATGAGGGCATCATGATCATTCTTAGAACAACAACATATATATATATATTGTCATATGATCTCTTATGCTAAAGTAACAATTCAATCACAACTTCAAATATGAATCATAAACTTCACTACAAGCTAACAAACTCTAATCTTGGTCATTGAGGAAATTGCAATTTATCATAACATAGGAAAGAGTCAATGTCGGTGTCAAAACCGATGGATCTCGGGTAGGGGGTCCCGAACTGTGCGTCTAGGCCGGATGGTAACAGGAGATAGGGGACACTTTGTTTTACCCAGGTTCGGGCCCTCTCGATGGAGGTAAAACCCTACTCCTGCTTGATTAATACTGATGACATGGGTAGTACAAGAGTAGATCTACCACGAGATCAAGGAGGCTAAACCCTAGAAGCTAGCCTATGGTATGATTGTTGTGTATGAAGTTTTTTCTCTACGGACTACAACCCTCCGGTTTATATAGACACCGGATAGGGTTAGGGTCACACAGAGTCAGTTACAATGGTAGATCTTGAATATCGCATTGCCAAGCTTGCCTTCCACGCCAAGGAAAGTCCCATCCGGACACGGGACGAAGTCTTCAATCTTATATCTTCATAGTCCAGGAGTCCGGCTGAAGGTATAGTCCGGCTATCCGAACACCCCCTAATCCAGGACTCCCTCAGTAGCCCCTGAACCAGGCTTCAATGATGATGAGTCGGGCGCGCAAATTGTCTTCGGCATTGCAAGGTGGGTTCCTCCTCCAAGTCCTTCATAGAAGATTGTAATCACCAAGAGTAGTGTCCGGCTCTGCAAAATAAGTTTCCACATATTGCCATAGAGAGAATAATATTAACACAAATCAAATTTGCTGACGTATTCTGCAGTGCACCATCACACTACAGCCAAGTCCTTTGCTCGAATCATTTTTACTTTCCCGCCTCAGCATGTTTTGCGAGGCGGTTTCCTTGGCACGTCTTGTCGAAGCAGAGATCGTGTGCCCCCCTTTACGGGATCCTCATTAATACAGACGTGGGTAACCCAATCGTGCCCGTTAGCATGTTTTCTCGATTAAAGGCGAGTCCCAAACGGTTACGGGGAGGGCTCCTGGTATTCAACCTCTTATAAAGAGACCAAGGCCTTACTCCTTTTTCCAACCTCAAACGAGTTCGCCCGTCGCCTCGAGTTCCAACACCCTAGGCTTCAGATTCCAGGTGCTTCGGACCTTCGAAAATATCCGGTTCCGACCTTCAAGGCCAATGGATGCCCTCCTCCGTCACGGAGGAGGATGTGCTAAAGTTGAGAGAGGCTAAGTTCCTGACCACCGAAATTCCGCATAGGTTGCCTGCTCAAGGGCAAGCTATTCCCAATCCCCAGCCCGGTGAGAGCGTAGTGTTCATGTCTCACTTCCGTCGGGGGTTAGGCTTCCCGATGGATCCCTTCGTGAGGGGGCTGCTGTTCTATTATGGGCTGGAATTTCATGACTTAGCTCCGGAGTCCATCCTCCACATTTCCTCATTCATCATTGTGTGCGAAGCATTCCTCCGCGTTACTCCTCACTTCGGTTTATGGCTTAAGACTTTTGGAGTGGAGCCGAAGATGATCGAGGGATGGCACGCAGAGTGCGGAGGTGCTGTCATCAGTAAGAATGCTGATGCTCCATGGCCCGAGGGCTCCTTTCAAGAAGAGATCGTCTTGTGGCAACGAGAATGGTTCTATATCACCGCTCCCACGAGCGCCAAGTGGGCGGCGCCTCCTGCCTTTTGCTCGGGTCCCACATCACGGCTAGCGTCATGGGTCAACAAAGGATTAGATTGGGGTTTGCCCAAAGACGTGCCCCTGTTGCAGGGCCGCATTAGGGATCTCTTAGAAGGAGACCTCAACCTGGTCAAGGTGACGCAGGTCATGCTGATTCGCCGAATATTGCCCGGCAAACGTCGCCCCCTTCGCCTATGGGAGTTTAATCCAGAGGGACCGCGAGCACTCCAGAACTTCATGGGCACAACGCCCGCGGAGATGTATAGGCTGTTCTTCGGATCACAAGAGGTGTGTCCGGATTTAACCGAGGACGCAGGTCTAAGCTGCAATCGCCCGGATACTTAAGTAAGCAACCTTGTGCCCGGACCTTCTATCTGTATAGTTGTCATAAACTTGCCCCTAAAAGAGCCGTCCTTTTGAACAGGAGTGGATAGCGAAGGCAAAGCTGATCAGGTGTCCGGCTCCCCTTCCTGAAACCAGGCCGGATCCTGTGCTGGTCAGGATGCTGGAGTCAATGCCTTTGGAGGGGGAGGACAAGGAAGCTACGACCTCCTCGAAGGAGGCTGTTCCGAAGGGAGGAACCGACAATTCCTCTCCCGAGGGGAAGAAGAGAGCCGCCTCTGACGACCCGGAAACCATGGTCTCGAAACGGGGGAGAGAATCCTCGTCAGAGGGCCCAGCGCCGGGGAGTTCCTTGGCCGGACTATGCCCTCAAGGGGATCAGCCCTCCAGCGAGCCGTAAGTGGAGAAAAGATTTTCCTTTTGAGGGATAAGAGATATCCTTGATTTTGCATCTGAGAAGATTTAACCGAAATTTTACCTTGTAGCTCGGACCTCAGCCCTTTGCAGCAGAGCTCGTCTTCGGGGGATCTTCTTTCGGAGATGATGGAGAGCGGAACGCCTCCCCCTGCCGTGCCGCCCAGCGAGGCGGGCGACCCTGAGGTGTCGTCACGAAGGGTTTCTCCGAATCCAGCAGGGATGGGAGGTGGCAGTGCGGCCCCCCGAAGTCCTCCGCGTCCAGCCTTCGAAAGAGGCCATAGGACAAGTCCGGCACCGTCTGGTGCTCGGTCGGAAGAACTAAAGATTCTGCTGGGGCGAGCTTCTATCTCAGAAGAGCACCGTGCCTTGATGGGCACGGTGATTGAAAGGATTTCATCCGCAGAAAGCGGATTGCATGAGGCCGTCAAAAGTTTACTGACGGGTTTTGAGGTACGTTAGGTAATGTACACTTTTGTCAGTTGCGCATAAATAAGATGCGCCCTGTGTAGATAGTAGCCCCTGAGACTCTGCGTGTTGTCAAGAAATGACGGCACGTAGAGGATCATAATCCCAGGTCTAAGATGTCGCCTTTGAATGTAGCTGGCGAGGTGTCCGGAATCAGGCCGGACTAATGATTTGGCCGAACTAAAGCGGCAACTGGACGTGGCAAATGCCGACATCGCGCTTGTCAACAAGCGGCTTGATGAGGCTCAAGGTATGTAATTCTTCGGGCAGCATCAGGTAAGAGGAGCTTCATGCCAGTGTCTTACATTGTGGGTGCTTGACGCAGATGGTACGACCGCCGTGGAGAATCTTAGGGCAGAACTTGCCCGAGCTAAGGAGCAAGCCAGAAAAAGCGATGCGGCTGCCAAGAAGGCCCTTGAAGAGCTGAGAGCCGAACAGGCTGCTCACTGCCGAAGCAAAGAGGAAATGGCCGAGATGGCCGAGAAGTTAAAGAGCACTGCAGACCGTTGCGAACTTCTTGAGAAAGAAGACCGGGCAAGACAAACGGATTTAGAGAAGGCCGTTGCCGATGCCAAGGACGCTCGCTCTGCGATGAGAGCTGCGAAAGAGGAGCTGCGTCAGGCCGAACAGATTGCGGCTAGAAAGCCCTTTATGCTGAGGAGGAAGTGTTGTGATCCGAAGTTTGCTCCGTTGGACCGGATGTGGAGTGTGAAGGACACCTATCTGGACTTGGCAACGAGTGCCGCTGATGCGACCGAACACTTTCAAGGTCAGAAAGATTGCGAAGTGGAAGAACTTTTCTGGTCGCAGTTTCATAATCCAGAGCGTCCACTGGTAGTGGATGATCGTTTAGCTCAGTGGGCCGAACTGAATAGGTTGTCCGGACTCGCCATGAAGTACATCATGGATCATCTGTGGTCGGGGAGATCGGAGCCGAAGAGTTATTTCAGCTTGGTGCAGCAATTCCTTGACGTGGTGCCGCGTATAAATGCAATTAAGAGGTCAGCATGCATAGAGGGTGCTAGGATGGATCTAGCCCGTGTTAAGACATACTGGGCAGAGATGGAGACCACTGTTGTTGCGTCCCGAGATTCGGACCAAAGCCGAGTACCTTCCGAGCACTATTTTCAGGAAGTTCTTGAAGGCGCTCGTGTAATAGAGACGCAGTGCCCGAAAGATGCTATGTTATGATAGCATATATAATTATAAAGTAATATTTTGATAAACTGTAGTGGCTTATTTTATACTTGTGCCTCCAAGTATTGTAAACACCTTCTAATCGGCCGTTTATATATATATATATATATATATATATATATATATATATATATATATATGTATAGAATCTGAAAGATGGCAGTCGTTGGCTTCAGCCCCCACGCACATAGTGCGGGGGTGCTCGCAGAAGATGCATTTTCACACTTAACCCAACGTCTTGGTCCTACAAAGGAGGTGATAGCGCAGCGGGCCAGGCAACCGGACTATAATGCTTTAACACTTTCACTTAGCCTTAGGAGTTTGAAAATGAGACTCTTTAGGTAGCTTCTTGGTGGCAACTGCGCTTGTCTGAATTCGGGGCGCGTATGTGCCTGACCGGGAAGCGGTCCTTCGTCAAAGCGGGGGAATCCGATAGATTCCGATCGGTCATCGAGTGGCTGACCAGTCTCACGCTACATCATGACAGTCAGTTTTCGGCTTTCTCTGCTGAGGTGCTCGCCCTGGCCGAACCGGGGGCACAATCGCAGTAGTTCTCCTGGTGCTACCTTAGCCGATAGAGCGGAACTTAAGGTAGCCGAACTCAGGAGCCGGGCAACCCAACATTTGACCAAAGACATGATTCGGAGCTGATGCATATAATGCCAAAACTCGCGACGCCGAACACTCCCTAAGGTGTTCGGTCTTTATGAGTGCGGGCCAAACAACACTCTTTATTGAAGAAGCCCCTAGTGTCCAGGTACGTGCAAAAATTATGACGTGGCCACATGCCAAGACGCCAGCCTCCTCCTTGGTTATATTAGAAAGAATAACCAGGGGATGTGTAACAACAAGAGACAGTAAAAAAGGTTTACGTAGGGTCTTAATCTAAAAAGAATCCTTTAGAACGGGTCCCTACTGCACGTTTGCGCCTATGTCTCTGTTGTGCCGTATCCTGGACGGGCGTCGCACGACGTTCATCTGTTAAAGAGAGGAACTGAATTTAAAACGGGTCACGCTGGAAAAGCTTAAAATAAGCAAAGTATAAAGTAAGATATATGAGATTGAGCTTTATTGTCTCTTATTGTATATGCGTGGAGCCCCTTGTGCGGGGGTATATGGCTTCTAGGCCTGCATCAATGATGATTTTGCACCGAACTCGTCTATCCGCGTTCGTGGTCTTTAAATGACCTATTTCGAAGTTTTTTGGCCGGTGAGGCCATTTTGCTGTGGGGCTGTTAAAGCGGCCGCACTATCCTCCGCTTGGGGAGGCGCGCTTTAGTGCTTCCCCAACAAAGAGATGATGCCTCGTGGACCGGGCATCTTAAGCGTAAGAGATGCATAATGTGGTATTGCGTTAAATCGAGCGAAAGCTTCTCGTCCCAGTAGTGCTTGATAGCGACTTGAGAACGGGACGACATGGAAGGTCAGCTTTGCGCGTCGGAGGTTATCGGCAGAGCCGAATGTGACTGTGAGCCAGAGAAAACCCGTACAATGGGTGTCCAGACCAGGTGTTACCCCTTGAAAGGAGGTTTTACTGCGGCGGATTCTTGCTGGGCTTATCCCCATGTGCTGGATTGTATCCTGATATATCAGGTTTAGTCCACTGCCGCCGTCCATAAGGACATTTGAAAACTTGAGTCCGCCAATTATTGGATCGAGTATCAAGGCAGTCCAGCCTACATTCTTGATATTCCTAGAATAATCTAGCTGATCGAAGATGATCGGTTTTGACAACCAGTTGCAGGACCCTTTGGACCGTGTGGTGTGTACCTTTACGGGCGCCGCACGTTTTGTTATGTGAAGCGAGTTCACTGTTTTTATTTCTTGTGGGAAGTTCTTTTGTTTCCTTGTGCTCTACTTTTGGGGTTCGTCCTCGTCTTTGCTTGGTGTGTCGAGCCCCTTGTGTTCGGCATTGAGTCTGCCGGATTGTTTGAAAACCCAATAGTCCCTGTGGGTATGGTTAGCAGGCTTCCGGGGAGTACTGTGTATCTGACATATCCTGTCCAGGATTTTATTTAGGTTGGATGGATCGTCCCTGTTATCCTGGGGGGGGGGCGATTTTTCCTGATTTTGTCATGAGCCTTTGAATCCGGCGTTGACTGCCGTGCTCTTCGGACTTTTGTCCTTAGTCCGGCGACGGTCTTTGTTGCATCGCGGTCTTCCGTTTCCATTCCTGGTTTCAGATGTACTTGGGTCGCTGGGGCTGCACCTTGCCAACCAGTTGTCCTCCCCTGCACAAAAGCGGGTCATGAGGCTTGTTAGTGCGGCCATTGTTCTTGGTTTTTCTTGGCCGAGGTGTCTGGCGAGCCATTCGTCTCGGACGTTATGTCTAAAAGCTGCTAAGGCTTCAGCGTCCGGACAGTCGACTATCTGATTCTTTTAGTGAGGAATCTATTCCAGAACTGCCGAGCTGATTCTCCGGGTTGTTGAGTTATGTGACTAAGATCGTCTGCATCCGGAGGGCGGACATAGGTCCCTTGAAAGTTTGCTCGGAAAGCATCCTTGAGCTCTTCCCAGCTTCCAATTGAGTTTTCGGGAAGGCTTTTAAGCCAATGCCGGGCTGGCCCTTTAAGCTTAAGGGGTAGATATTTTATGGCGTGGAGATCATCTCCTCTAGCCATGTGAATGTGGAGGATATAATCCTCGATCCAGACTCCAGGGTCTGTTGTTCCATCGTATGCCTCTATGTTTATGGGTTTGAATCCCTCTGGGAATTCATAGTCTAGGACCTCATCGGTGAAACATAGGGGGTGTGCGGCACCCCTGTATTTGGGTATGCCGGATTCTGATGATGGCTTCGTAGCGTTGCTTACGAGAGCTTGCTTTCTTGGCCCAAAGATGGACCTGACTGGGCCATGATGCGAATCCTTAAGAGGGTCGCATGCCGATTTAGGTGCGGCGCTGCTTGTCGCTTTATGGGGTCGTCTACCCGACCGTGCGGCTTTTTCATTTTTTGAATGCGAGGGCTCTGAGGCCTCCTCGTTGAATTCAGGCAGTAGCTTTCTTTTCGGATAGCTTTTAGTGCGGCGACTATCGCCGTACTTATCTATGGCATTGATTACCTTGCTCCATCTGATCCGGAGTACATCTTCCGCTGTTTTTAGCTTCCACTTCTGCTTTTTTAGGCTGCGTGCAGTTGCAACGAGCCTCTCATGGAGATTCTTCTGCTCCATAGGTTTATTTGGCGTGAGGTCGCCATTTTCGCCGGAGGAGGGATGTTCGGTTTCTCTATCCGTGTTTCCTTGTTCGGACGGTTGCTTTAAGGCCTGCTCGTCGTCCACCGGCTCGTCCTGCTTTATGGCTGGGCTTTTGTCGAGGCGGAGCTTGGGTCGGCGTTTATGCCGACGCTTTGATTGCTTTTCGGGGGGTCGATCTCTCGTCCCATCCCCTTTTTCCTCGTTGTCGCTTCCTTTAGGGGTGTCCACCATGAACACATCGTGAGATGAGGTGGCTGTCCAATGCCCTATGGGCGTTGGTTCGTCGGTATCTCCTGCATCGTCATCCATGCTGTCGATGTCTCCGGAGTCGAAGTTGAGCACGTCGTTTAAATTGTCGACAGTGGCTACCAAGTGGGTGGTGGGTGGGCTTTAAATTTCTTCATCGTCCGTATCCCATCCTTGCTGACCGTAATCCGGCCAGGGCTCTCCTGATAAAGAGAGAGACTTTAGGGAATTCAGGATGTCGCCGAAGGGCGAGTGCTGAAAGATGTCCGCGGCGGTGAACTCCTTGATCGGCGCCCAACCGGACTCGATCGGTAGGGGTGCGGGAGGCTCGGAGTTCGGAGAGGAATCTGGCTCCTTGGAGTCACGGGCCATGTGGAGTGCGGGGCTGGAGTTCGGCTCGATCGCCTCTGAGATCGCAGCCCCTGAGGCAGCGTCCAACCGCTGATCCTCGATCGGTGCAGTAGGCTCCGAATCAATGGTTGGAACTGATGCGTGTGCGGCCTCCAAGCCGCTGTTCGGCGGCAGAGCTATATCATGCCCGTCAAGACAGTGCGGCACGCTTGGCTGTGGCTCGAATCCGTCAAAGATCAAGTCTCCGCGGATGTCAGCCGTATAGTTTAGGCTTCCAAACCTGACCTGATGGCCAGGGGCGTAGCTTCCGATCTGCTCAAGGTGGCCAAGCGAATTGGTCCGCAGTGTGAAGCCGCCGAAGACGAAGATCTGTCCGGGGAGAAAAGTGTCACCCTGGACCACATCGTTGTTGAAGATCGAAGGAGCCATCGGGCCTGAAGGCGACGACACAGAGGAACTCTTAATGAAAGCACCAATGTCGGTGTCAAAACCGGCGGATCTCGTGTAGGGGGTCCCGAGCTGTGCGTCTAGGCCGGATGATAAAAGGAGACAGGGGACACTTTGTTTTACCCAGGTTCGGGCCCTCTCGATGGAGGTAAAACCCTACTCCTGCTTGATTAATACTGATGATATGGGTAGTACAAGAGTAGATCTACCACGAGATCAAGGAGGCTAAACCCTAGAAGCTAGCCTATGGTATGATTGTTGTGTATGAAGTTTTTTCTCTACGGACTACAACCCTCCGGTTTATATAGACACCGGATAGGGTTAGGGTTACACAGAGTCGGTCACAATGGTAGGATATCTTGAATATCGCATCGCCAAGCTTGCCTTCCACGCCAAGGAAAGTCCCATCCGGACACGAGACGAAGTCTTCAATCTTATATCTTCATAGTCCAGGAGTCCGGCTGAAGGTATAGTCCGGCTATCCGAACACCCCCTAATCCAGGACTCCCTCGGTCAATATAAGAGCTTTTCAGCAAGTCCACATACTCAACTATCATTTAGTCTTTCACAATTGCTAACACTCACGCAATATTTATGGGTATGGAGTTTTAATCGGACACAAAGAAAGATAGGGGCTTATAGTTTTGCCTCCCAACATTTTACCTCAAGCGTAATGTCAACAATAATAGCTCATGCAGACTCACATCCAATTAGCTATATGTATCTGGATCTTTCCAACACATTGTGATTGCCAAAGGATAAAATGTAAAAAGGAAAGGTGAATATCACCATGACTCTTATATAAGGTAGAAGATAAAACTAAAAGATAGGCCCTTCGTAGAGGGAACCAGAGGTTGTCATGCGCTTTTATGGTTGGATGCACAAAATCTTAATTTAAAAGAACATCACTTTATATTGCCACTTGTGATACAGACCTTTATTATCCAGTCTGTCGCTTTTATTTCTTCCATATCACAAGATCGTATAAAGCTTATTTTCTCCACATTAATAAGTCATACATGTTTAGAAGGCAATTTTTATTGCATGCACCGATGACAACTTACTTGAAGGATCTTACTCAATCCATAGGTAGGTCTGGTGGACTCTCATGGCAAAACTGAGTTTAAGGATATTTGGAAGCACACGTAGTATTTCTACTTGGTGCAAAGAACTTGGCTAGCATGAGAGGGAAAGGCAAGCTCAAATGTTGGATGATCCATGACAATATAATTTATCTCAGATGTAAGAAAACATAACCCATTACATTGTCTTCCTTGTCCAACATCAACTCTTTAGCATATCATACTTTAATGAGTGATCACAATCATAAAAGATGTCCAAGATAGTATATTTATATGTGAAGACCTCTCTTTCTTTATTACTCCCTATTAATTGCAACGATGACCAAAACTATGTTTGTCAACTCTCAACAATTTTATTCATCATACTCTTTATATGTGAGCTCATTACTCTCCATAAGATCCATATGATCTCTTTATTTCTTTTTATTTCTTCTCTTTTATTATATTCCCTCAAGATCATAGCAAAATAATCAAGCCCTTGACTCAACACTAATCTTTATTATATATAGCTCATGGATTCGATTACATAGAAGGATCATAAAGCAAAACTCACAACTAGATCATACTAAAACTTTATTCTACCGGATCAAGATATAACCAAAAGGATCGGACTAAGAAAAATGGTAAAGATAAAAGTTGTGATGGTGATACGATACCGGGGCACTCCCCCAAGCTTGGAAGTTGCCAAGGGGAGTGCCCATACCCATGTGATTACATCTCTTTTGCTGGTGAAGGAGATGGAGGTGATGATGTAGGCTTGTCGTCCATCTTCCAAGGCATAGGCTCACCATCATAGAAGGATGATCAAGTCTCCGGAATCCTCAAATCTGCAGCCAAACTCATCCTCTTGAATCTATATTCATACTCACAGTTTTGGTTTTGCAGGTCATAGATCTGGGCTTGGAGGCGCTCGATTTTCTCGGGAAGCTTGAAGATGGCCTCCCCAATGTCCTTGGTATCCAGCTTGTGGTTGTTGGTGACCTCTGTGATCATCATGTGATTGGAGTCCAGTCCACGCTCCACCATCTCCTGACACTTGAAAACTTGTTGCTCCATCACCTCGAGCCTTGTCTCCATGCTTCCGGTCCTCCTCGGTCCCTCCACATCGCGGATGTGCAACAACCCCTCATGCATCTCAATGGTTTGAGGGTGTTGCAGCACTTCCGTGAGGTAGGGGTAGATGACCTTCTCGAAGAACTTGTCCTTGGGGGCACTTGAAGATGCCATGGCGATCTAGATCTGTCACACAAATAGCTCGAAACAAAGACAGGAGATATTTGCGTGATACGGTGGTCAAAACCTTCGGGAGATTATATAATGAATTTTTACCGACCAAAAGGAGTATCGTGCAAGAAAACGGAGTCCGGAGAGCACACGAGGTGCCCACGAGGCAGGGGGCATGCCCAGGGGTAGGGCGCGCCCTCCACCCTCGTGGAAGCCTCATGTCCTTTCCGGTCTGCTTCTTATTTTCCTATTTTCTTAAATATTCCAAAACGGAAAAAAATTCCATTAGAACTGTTTTCGAGTCGATTTCCTTACCGTACCACGTACCTATTGTAACATCCCAAAATTCTAAATTTTGAAATGTTATAATAAATAGATAGACTTGATTGATTGTCTGAAAGTGAGTGAATTCGAAACTTTTTGAAAGTTAAATGAGAGGGAATAAAAGGACTTTCCCGAACTTTCATCTTTGCTTTCTAATCTCCGTGAATTCAAATACTTTTCATCACAAAACCCCGGAGAGAAGATGACATGACTTCTTCCATTATTTAAATGAAAAGGGGTGTTGAAAATAATTGAATTTAATTTGAAAATATTTCAATTCATAAACTTCATGCAGCTCAATGATTTTCATGAGAGAAGATAAAATGACTTCTTCAAATTATATGAAATATGAGTTGGGAGTTTCAAAGAATTAAATTCAAAGTTCTTTTGAATTTATTTTCAATTCGGAGTTATTTGAGTTTTATTCAAATTATTTTTCTCCAAAAATAAAATACATGGAAAATAGGATAACATGATTCCCTACAATAGAAAATTGGAGAAAAATTCATTTGAAATCATTTTGGTATTTTTAAAATGATTTTTATTGGATTTTAATAGACCAGTAGCACTCTTTGATTTATCTGAATTTGTGTGGATTTTATTTGAAGTTATAAAAATGTTCACGTCGTAGAAAATCTTTTTCTAAAAATTTTGGTATATTATATGCCTATATAATATTCCTATTTAAATTGTTTTACCATTTTTTTCTTTGTCCGAAAAAAATGTTTATAAAAAAAGAGAGTTTCCCCTCGCCGACTGGGCCGGCCCAGCATCTCGCCAGGCCGCGGCCCAGCTCCCCGCTCCGTCCCTGCCGTCTGTGACGGGGACTCCTTCCCCGGAGTCCGCCGCGCCACCGCCTCCTCTGCCCCCTGCTCCAAGCTTCGCGCCACCCCCTCTCCTCCATATAAATCCGGAGCCCCGACCCCGTCTCTCCTCTCGCTCCGCCGCCGCCGCCCTCGCATCTCGCTGCCGCACCACCTCACTTCACTGCCGCCAAGCGCCACAACCACCATCGTCGCCTCGCCTACGCCGCTGCCACGCCGCCTCCCGCCGCTGCCGCGCCGCTCCGCGCCGCTAGCGCCGTCGCCGCTGAGCCCGCCGTCACCGGAGCTGCTGCCCACCGTCACCGGAGATCACCGGAACCGCCTGACGCCTGATCCGCCGCCCAACCTGCCAGTTTCTTCTGGTCCGGTATAAAACC
This sequence comes from Triticum urartu, assembly GCF_003073215.2. Lineage (NCBI taxonomy): Eukaryota > Viridiplantae > Streptophyta > Magnoliopsida > Poales > Poaceae > Triticum > Triticum urartu. The sequence continues at coordinate 368,755,104 of NC_053027.1, read as the reverse complement.
ATCCCCGGTTCGCCGGTTTTCCTTTAGGTTTAGGTTTTCTTCGGTTTTGTTTAAGAACTGTTTTTTTTGTTTTAGTTAAGTAATGAACGTTTTCTGTTTTGGAAGTTTTAGTGAACGTATTCGTTCTATAGATCTGTTTAGCGAACATTCGTTCGATAGATTTTTCCTTTTTCTTATTAATTTCGGCCAGGGACCTATTCGTGATAACTTTCTTCACAGATTAGTCCCTATACTTCAATTGATCATTACTTTTTACCCGTTTATCCAAATCCAACGACACCAACGCCCACGTCTTCGTTACGATCTCCTCTATCCGGAAAAATAACTTAAACATGTTTTTGAAAGTTTTAAAATTTGAATTAGATCAGATTTGTATTCAAACTTTGTTTGTTCATAACTTGAGTTTCGTAGCTCCGTTTCAGTTGATTCTTTTTGCAAATTGAAGCTCTTGACCTAAACCTTATGATAAGGCCAAATTCACATAATTTTGGTACTGTTAGAAATTGTTTTATGTTGCAAGAGATATTTTCTTGGTTTTGATGTTTTCCGAATCGACTTCTTCGATCTTTCTGGCCTTTTGAGTGATTGCTTATGTGTGGTTACTATTGCTTGATTATGATAGACTGACCGGAGTGTCACAAGTAGAGCTATCAAGATTTTGGAGTGCGAATCATCCTCATAAACATTGTAGGCAAGTAACACTTTGATCATACCTCCTACTACTTAGTTTTATTGCATTAGATCAATCCTCAAACATTGTATGATTAGGATCTAATTAAATTGTGGGATGGGAAGTAGTTGAGGTAGTACCTATTACCTGTTTATTTTCAAACCTTTGGGAGTTACTTCTACATTTTCTTACTGTTGCTATGCTACGCTAGTAGACATGGATTGGGTGAGTGATATCCATGACAGATGTGAGTTTGTTAATTAAGGGTTTATCTAAGGTGGCAACTTAAACACACATCTGGGTGGATTGAGGTACCTGGGTATTCCAGGATTGCCTGTTTTCTTTGGGACCGCCACCCAGGCTCAAAGGGATCATGCGATTTTTCATGCTAGAAACTTCTGTGTGCAGCCACAAGCTATTATGGGCTCTAGCATAGTTGATTAAGTCGTGCGAACTCTTACAGGGTAGACTAGCAGATGTAGGGGAAAGTAGGTGTAACGGTCTATCCATCGTAAGGTGCTGGTGCTTCTGAAAGACTATGTCTCGGTCATCTGTCTTCTCAAACACCATGTAGTGCGAGAAACCAAACGGAGGTGATCGAGTCTTGTGGGGAAAAGTGCGCAAACCTCTACAGAGTGTATAAACTAATCATGGTTAGCCATTTCCCCGGTTATGGACATCTTGAGTATCTAGTACTTGGATTATCATGTGAATCTCAACATGTTACTTTAAATTAATTTTGTTGGGTTTTGTTTAATGATGATGCTTAATTGGGATTGAGGATGCTGTCAACCATTCTCAATGTTTATCAACCACCATGATAGTTAAATAAAATTTATTCCTTTGCAGTAGGGAAAAATTGGCTTTTCGCAAAAACCTTATAACCGTAGAGCTTTTCCACCAGCCATATATGCATGTAGTGATAGCCATTATTCATCATTGGTCTACAGTGTGAATTTGCCAGTACATTGAATGTACTGACCCTTTGTGGCTGCAACGTCTCATGTTGCAGGATTATCTTATGACGAGTAAGTGATACGTTAGGGTTACGATTTCTACACTCAACTTTGCCGTTGGTGTTGATGGGAATCCACAACCTTGTTACTTCCGATATTTGGATTGAGGTAATAGTATTTACGTTACTTATACATGTGATTTACCTCTGTTATAAATCCTCGAGTACTGTGTGCACATGTAATAGTACCGATCCAGGGATGACACTTAAGCACAGAGACTTGATCCATTCGGGTCGGGTCGCTACAAGATGGTATCAGAGCACATGTTGACTGTAGGACGTGACCCTAGAAACTGGCAAGCCCATAGCAAAGATTTTTCTCTACAACTTTCCCTTTCAAAAAGATCTTTTACCTCTCTTCTCTTCTGAGCTTATTCAAAAATTCCCTTTAGTGAGACCACACCCCTTTCCCCTTTTGACCACACGAAGATTCGACTGATGAGACCACTCCAAGAAGTACAAGATATTGGAAAACTAAGACCGCTTCGGAATGAAGAGCATTTTACTGTGCATCTGAATAATGGAAACTACAACGGTTGAAGACTCCGAAGACTAGGAGAATTTGAAGGATCTGAAGAATCCCAAGATTTGTATGACCTAGGAAGGCTACCCTTATGGAACTTGACAGATTATGGAAGCCGTCAATACCTGAGATCAAGGTGTATCGGAGAAAGACCGAGCATGGAGAGTTAAAAACCTCAAAGTGTTGTCAAGAAAACCCTAAGGCAGGAGATATCAACTATGGAAGATAGCTCATGGCAATGACAAAAGCAGAAACAAGGCTATCCATGATGTTATCGCCCGCTTATGTTATTGTCACTGTGCTGAGTTAATCATGCATATGCATGGAAGGATTGGATGGTAGGAGGCTGATGGAGCATCTATCAACAAAGGATGCAGTTTTAACCTTAGCTAGTGTATCACCAGGATCTGGAGTGTTACATTAAGAAGTTAAGATGGAGCTACAAGAAGCCGTATTTTGACAAGGAGCATTTCGTGAAGAACTTAGGACCCAGAAGTTGAAGTAGCCAAGCTGGAGGAGCTACAACCTCGAGATACCGGAGATTTGTCAGGAACTGAAGGACAATATGACCATGGCTCGTGCCAAGGATGTTGAAACCCAGAAGTTTGGAATACAACTCCAGAATATTCAAGGATGTCACCAGAGACTTTGCTACAGCAAAGATGAGCTGGCAAGAGGACTTGAGAAAGACAAGTATGACCGGAAGAAGCCATTGGAGGCATGAACAATACTTGAAGGGTTATACGACCTTGAAGATTTATTGACCTTTAGAAGACCAAACCCCTTTCATATGCCTGCGTTTAGATGCGATGATTGTGAGCTGTCATTTGTTTGATGTTTTCCGACAGCCACAATAAAATCTGTCTTTTCAAAACTTTTGTTTGTATTGTGTGTATCCCTCTCCCTCTCTCTTATCTTACCTCAAACCCACATGGACCCAATAGAGGATGAATGGAGATGAGCTTGTATTTTCTAGACCGATGAGTTAATTGGAGAGGGGCCGATGGATTCAGAACATGGAGGATCACATGAAGAATAACCTTATAGTTGGAAATGATATGACCCAGCATGCTCTTCAGTGCTTTGAAAGAGGTGCTTCTACTTGGTGGAGGATGTACCAAACCATCAAAGGATGGCAAAGAGTAACCACTTGGGAAGAATTTAAGTTGACCCTGCAAAGATCTCGTCTTGTGTCCCAGAAATTAAAATCTTATGGAAATGATATGGAGAAATCTTGTGCATACAAGCTTTGTGGAGAAATAGGACACAACCATAAAGAAAACAAGGACGAATACCCTCATAATCGGAGGATTAACAAAGGAGTTAGCCGAGGATCTCAGGGAACTTCGGTTGGAGATTGTTCCCAAAGGTTTTGTTGCAGCAATGGAAGTTCAGTCTACATTGTTGGGAAAGATCCGTGAAGCTCAGAAGGATGACAAAGAAATTGCTGAGGTACAAGAAAGGATGAGCAAAGGAATGCCCAAAGGTTTTCGTAAGGATGAGCACGACACCTTATGGTTGAGGACCGTGTATACGTGCCCAATAATGAAAAGATCAGGAAGCTAATACTTCGGGAGGCTCACGACTCACCATACTCGATACACCCCGGAAACACCAAGATGTATTTGGATTTGAAGGAACGTTTCTGCTGGATTGGTATGAAGAAGGATATTGCCGAATATGTAGCCGTATGTGATGTATGTCAGAAAGTGAAGGCAGAACATCAAAAGCCAGCAGGATTGTTACATCCTATGCCAATACCCGAATGGAAGTGGGATAAATTTTGCATGGATTTCATCACTAGATTGCCTAGGACCAAATCAGGATATGATTCTATATGGGCAATAGTTGATCGCTTGACCAAAGTGGCTCACTTTATCCTAGTGAAAACCACCTATACAAGCGTGAAGTTGGCCAAGATATATTTAACCAGGATCGTATGTCTGCATGGAGTTCCGAGGACCATCGTATCAGATAGAGGAACATAGTTTACCTCAAAGTTTTGGAATCAGCTGCACCAGACCTTGGGTACTAGGCTATAGTTCAGTACAACCTTTCATCCGCGGACAGATGGACAGATCGAGAGAGTCAATCAGATTCTGGAGGACATGTTGAGAGTTTATGCAATAGATTATGGATCCAGTTGGGATAATAATTTGCCTTACACGGAGTTCCCATACAACAACAGTTACCAAGCCAATTTGAAGATGGCCCCTTTCGAAGCTTTGTATGGGAGAAGGTGCAGGACACCGTTGATGTGGGATGAAATTGGAGACCGTCAGCTGTTTGGACCAAATGTGATCAAGGAGTCAGAAGAGAATGTTAAGTTGATTCGAGATAGACCGAAGGTAGCTCAGTACCGACAGAAGAGTTATGCAAACTCAAAAACGCAAGGAGGTAGTCTATGAAATTGGAGACAGAGCATGTCTTCGCGAGGAGTTAAACGATTTGGAGTTAAGGAAGGTTAGCCCCGAGATTTGTAGGACCATACCGAGTTTTGGAGCGTATGGGAGAAGTGGCCAACAAGTTGGAGTCACCCGAAGGACTGTCAGGAGTTCATGATGTGTTTCACGTTTCCCAGTTGAAGAAGTGCTATGCAGGAGATTGTAGTAATTTGAGGACCAATAAAGTTAGCATCCTTAGTACTGATTGGATCTTATGAGTTGTTACTCTGTGAAGGAAGATTTTAACCGTTTTCGAGGATATGAGAAATATGGTCTATGGATGAGTTTGAGTCATTTTAAGGGTGGTAGTACCCTGTGAGGACACTTGACCCTAGAAAGGATAATGATGTTCCACGAAGTGGAATATGGACTTCATAAGTATAAGTTTTTATCTTGGTATGAGGGATATCCCACGAGGATGAAGAGATAAATTACTATTGGACATAAAGGAGGTATGATGCCGGAAATATGGATCAATGGAAACTCCATGATGAGTCTGAGTAATCATGTCCTAGTTTGGTGCCAATAGAACGAAGGAAGACAGTACAATTGGATGGATTTAAGAATACTAGGAAGTTGGAAGTTGGAATAATGATCAGTTGCCCGATGATAAGTTCAAGGACTACAAGTGATAGGATGGGCCGTAACCCACAGGCCCCAGGACCTGCCAAGAAGCAAGCACATTCTTGCTAAAGGAAGAACCCTGGAAGAGGATATACCTTTGTCGACAGACGATTTTATAGGAGTAACGCAAAACCTGAGAGTTGTGAAGGAACGATAGATGATTGTTTGGCTTGCAGAATCCATGGATTTATCCGAACCCAGTTCGTCGACAAAAGAAATTCTGCAATGCTTGTCAGGATGACCGAGTGTTAGAATGCGAGATTCGCTAAACCGTATACACGATAATGATTTGGGTGCGGGATGGATTGATCACCATACCGACTTACTCTTATTGTTCGCCTTGCTATATGGGATGGTAAATATGAGTGACTTACCTATAGTAGAGAGACGACGATCAAAACCTTGTTTGAACCTTACAATGGTATAAGTATTTTTCCCTTGTACACAGTAGTTGTTGCCAACCGTAGGTTATACAGTGAGATTCAACCCAGACCCATTTCCTGCAGGAGAAACCATAAATTGTTGACCACCATGAGATATCGATTAGTTGTTTAGTACTGGCGCCAGACCCGTTGGGTAAGAAGACCCAGTCTCAGAATAACCTTACCAAGATGAAAGGACATAAGAATTGCGGTAAAGGTTATGCCACTACCGGAAGAGCCCAGAGAAGGAATTATCCTGAAGATCTGAGAAGACCGACACTGTTAACAATATGGATGAAGTATATGAGTTTTTGATGGAACCGTAACCATGCTTCTAAGGTTGGTAGCACCCCAAACCCCCTCCTACGACAATTGATGGATTTTGAGAAGACCCCGACCCTAACCTATTTCTTTCTAGCCTCTCCGAATCTCGAGGACGAGATTCATTTTAAGGGTGGTAGGTTTGTAACATCCCAAAATTCTAAATTTTGGAATGTTATAATAAATAGATAGACTTGATTGATTGTTTGATTGATTGTCTGAAAGTGAGTGAATTCGAAACTTTTTGAAAGTTAAATGAGAGGGAATAAAAGGACTTTCCCGAACTTTCATCTTTGCTTTCTAATGTCCGTGAATTCAAATACTTTTCATTACAACACCCCGGAGAGAAGATGACATGACTTCTTCCATTTATTTAAATGAAAAGGGGTGTTGAAAATAATTGAATTTCATTTGAAAATATTTCAATTCATAAACTTCATGCAGCTCAATGATTTTCATGAGAGAAGATAAAATGACTTCTTCAAATTATATGAAATATGAGTTGGGAGTTTCAAAGAATTAAATTCAAAGTTCTTTTGAATTTATTTTCAATTTGGAGTTATTTGAGTTTTATTCAAATTATTTTTCTCCAAAAATAAAATACATGGAAAATAGGATAACATGATTCCCTACAATAGAAAATTGGAGAAAAATTCATTTGAAATCATTTTGGTATTTTTAAAATGATTTTTATTGGATTTTAATAGACCAGTAGCACTCTTTGATTTATCTGAATTTGTGTGGATTTTATTTGAAGTTATAAAAATGTTCACGTCGTAGAAAATCTTTTTCTAAAAATTTTGGTATATTATATGCCTATATAATATTCCTATTTAAATTGTTTTACCATTTTTTTCTTTGTCCGAAAAAAATGTTTATAAAAAAAGAGAGTTTCCCCTCGCCGACTGGGCCGGCCCAGCATCTCGCCAGGCCGCGGCCCAGCTCCCCGCTCCGTCCCTGCCGTCTGTGACGGGGACTCCTTCCCCGGAGTCCGCCGCGCCACCGCCTCCTCTGCCCCCTGCTCCAAGCTTCGCGCCACCCCCTCTCCTCCATATAAATCCGGAGCCCCGACCCCGTCTCTCCTCTCGCTCCGCCGCCGCCGCCCTCACCGCCGCCCTCACATCTCGCCTGCCGCACCACCTCACTTCACTGCCGCCAAGTGCCGCAACCGCCGCCGTCGCCTCGCCTACGCCACTGCCCGCGCGCCTCCCGCCGCTACGCGCCGCTCCGCGCCGCTAGCGCCGTCGCCGCTGAGCCCGCCGTCGCCGGAGCTGCTGCCCACCCGTCGCCGGAACCGCCTGCCCCGATCCGCCTGCCCAACCTGCCGGTTTTTTGGTCCGGTATAAAACCATCCCCGGTTCGCCGGTTTTCCTTTAGGTTTAGGTTTTCTTCAGTTTTGTTTAAGAACTATTTTTTTTGTTTTAGTTAAGTAATGAACGTTTTCTGTTTTAGAGTTTTAGTGAACGTATTCGTTCTATAGATCTGTTGTTTAGCGAATGTTCGTTCGATAGATTTTTCCTTTTTCTTATTAATTTTGACCAGGGACCTATTCGTGATAACTTTCTTCACAGATTAGTCCCTGTACTTCAATTGATCATTACTTTTTACCCGTTTATCCAAATCCAACGAAACCAATGCCCACGTCTTCATTACGATCTCCTCTATCCGGATAAATAACTTAAACATGTTTTTGATAGTTTTAAAATTTGAATTAGATCAGATTTGTATTCAAACTTCGTTTTTTTCATAACTTGAGTTTCGTAGCTCTGTTTCAGTTGATTCTTTTTGCAAATCGAAGCTCACCTAAACCTTCTGATAAGGCCAAATTCACATAATTTTGGTACTGTTAGAAATTGTTTTATGTTGCAAGAGCTATTTGCCTGGTTTTGGTGTTTTCCGAATTGACTTCTTCGATCTTTCTGGTCTTTTGAGTGATTGCTTATGTGTGGTTACTATTGCTTGATTACGATAGATTGACCGGAGTGTGACGAGTAGAGCTATCAAGATTTTTGAGTGCGAATCATCTTCATCTACATTGCAGGCAAGTAACACTTTGATCATACCTCCTACTACCCAGTTTTATTGCATTAGATCAATCCTCAAACATTGCATGATTAGGATCTAATTAAATTGTGGGATGGGAAGTAGTTGAGGTAGTACCTATTACCTGTTTATTTTCAAACCTTTGGGAGTTACTTCTACGTTTGCTTACTATTGCTATGCTACGCTAGTAGACGTGGATTGGGTGTGTGATATCCATGACAGATGTGAGTTTGTTAATTAAGGGTTTATCTAAGGTGGCAACTTAAACACACATCTGGGTGGATTGAGGTACCTGGGTATTCCAGGATTGCCTGTTTTATTTTGGACCGCCACCCAAGCTCAAAGGGATCATGAGATTTTTCATGCTAGAAACTTCCATATGCAGCCACAAGCTATTATGGGCTCTAGCATAGTTGACTAAGTCGTGTGAACTCTTACATGGTAGACTAGCAGATGTAGGGGAAAGTAGGTGTAACGGTCTATCCATCGTAATGTGCTAGCGCTTCTGAAAGACTATGTCTCGGTCATCCATCTTCTCAAACACCATGTAGTGCGAGAAACCAAACGGAGGTGATCGAGTCTTGTGGGGAAAAGTGCGCAAACCTCTGCAGAGTGTATAAATTAATCATGGTTAGCCGTGTCGCCGGTTATGGACATCTTGAGTATCTAGTACTTGGATTATCATGTGAATCTCAACATGTTACTTTAAATTAATTTTGTTGGGTTTTGTTTAATGATGATGCTTAATTGGGATTGAGGATGCTGTCAACCATTCTCAATGTTTAACAACCACCATGATAGTTAAATAAAATTTATTCCTTTGCAGTAGGGAAAAATTAGCTTTTCGCAAAAACCTTATAACCGTAGAGCTTTTCCACCAGCCATATATGCATGTAGTGATAGCCATTATTCATCATTTGTCTACAGTGTGAATTTGCCAGTACATTCAATGTACTGACCCTTTGTGGCTGCAACGTCTCATGTTGCAGGATTATCTTACGACGAGTAAGTGATATGTTAGGGTTACGATTTCTACACTCAACTTTGTCGTTGGTGTTGATGGGAATCCACAACCTTGTTACTTCCGCTATTTGGATTGAGGTAATAGTATTTACGTTACTTATACATGTGATTTACCTCTGTTATAAATCCTCGAGTACTGTGTGTGTCAGCATACCGATCCAGGGATGACACTTAAGCACAGAGACTTGATCCGTTCGGGTCGGGTCGCTACACCTATTCCTTTTCGGAGTCTGAAACGTTCCGGAAAGTGTCCCTTATGTATTCCTCCGGGGTTACGGTTTCAATAATATTGGTTTCAACATTTATGGGATTATCTGAGATATAATGTTTGATTCTTTGACCATTCACCACCTTCGGATTTGTGCCTTCGAAGTTGTTGATTTTTATGGAACCGAAACGATAGACCTCCTCGGTAACGTAAGGACCTTCGCATTTAGAGAGAAGTTTGCCTGCAAAAAATCTTAAACGAGAGTTGTATAACAATACATAATCACCTACATTGAACTCACGTTTTTGTATCCTTTTATCATGCCATCTTTTAACTTTTTCTTTAAATAGCTTGGCATTTTCATAGGCCTAGGTTCTCCATTCATCAAGTGAGCTAATGTCAAATAACCTCTTCTCACCGGCAAGTTTGAAGTCATAGTTGAGCTCTTTAATAGCCCAATATGCCTTATGTTCTAATTCAAGAGGTAAGTGACATGCTTTACCATAAACCATTTTATATGGAGACATACCCATAGGATTTTTATATGCAGTTCTATAGGCCCATAATGCATCATCAAGTTTCTTTGACCAATTCTTTCTAGATCTATTAACAGTCTTTTGCAAAATTAATTTAAGCTCTCTATTACTCAATTCTACTTGACCACTAGACTGTGGGTGATAAGGAGATGCAATTCTATGATTAACATCATACTTAGCAAGCATTTTACGAAAGGCACCATGAATGAAATGTGAACCACCATCAGGCATTAAATATCTAGGGACTCCAAACCTCGGGAAAATAACTTCTTTAAGCATCTTAATAGAGGTGTTATGATCAGCACTACTAGTTGGAATAGCTTCTGCCCACTTAGTAACATAATGAACATCAACTAAAATATGTGTATACCCATTAGAGGAAGGAAAAGGTCCCATATAATCAAAGCCCCAAACATCAAATGGTTCAATGACAAGTGAATAATTCATAGGCATTTCTTGACGTCTACTAATATTACCGATTCTTTGACATTCATCACAAGATAAGACAAACTTACGGGCATCCTTGAAGAGAGTAGGCCAATAAAAACCGGATTGCAATACCTTATGTGCAGTTCAATCTCCAGCGTGGTGCCCTCCATAAGCCTCAGAGTGACACTTGCGTAGGATCTGTTCCTGTTCATGCTCAAGTACACAACGTCTAATAATACCATCTACTCCTTCTTTATAAAGATATGGGTCATCCCAAAAGTAGTATCTCAAATCATAGAAGAACTTTTTCTTTTGCTGATATGTGAAACTAGGTGGTATAAATTTATCAACAATGTAATTAGCATAATCAGCATACCATGGAGCAGTACGAGAAGCATTTATGACCACTAATTGTTCATCAGAAAAGCTATCATCAATAGGTAGTGGGTCATCAAGATCATTCTCTAACCTAGACAAGTTGTCTACAATGGGGTTCTCAGCTACCTTTCTATCAATGATATGCAAATCAAATTCTTGTAGCAGGAGAACCCATCTAATAAGTCTAGGTTTAGCATCTTTCTTTTCCATAAGATATTTAACAGCAACATGATCAGTGTGGATAGTTACTTTAGAATCAACAATATAAGGTCTGAACTTATCACATGCAAATACAACTGCTAAAAATTCTTTTTCAGTAATAGCATAATTTCTCTGGGCATTGTCTAGAGTTTTACTAGCATATTGAATAACATTTAATTTCTTATCAACTCTTTTCCCTAGAACAACACCTATAGCATAATCACTAGCATCACACATGATTTCAAAATGTAAATTCCAATCAGGTGGCTGAACAATAGGTGCAGAAATCAAAGCTTTCTTAAGTACTTTGAATACTTCTACACAATCATCATCAAAGACAAAAGGAATATCTTTTTGTAATAGGTTAGTCAGAGGCCGAGAAATTTTTGAGAAGTCCTTAATGAACCTCCTATAAAAACCGGCATGAGCAAGGAAACTTCTTATACCTTTGATGTCCTTGGAACACGGCATCTTTTCAATAGCATCAACTTTAGCTTTATCAACTTCAATACCTCTTTCAGAAATTTTATGCCCCAAGACAATACCTTCATTAACCATAAAGTGGCACTTATCCCAATTCAAGACAAGGTTAGTTTCTTCACATCTCTGCAAAACTCGATCAAGGTTGCTCAAGCAATCATCAAAAGAGGATCCATAAACAGAGAAATCATCCATGAAAATCTCACAAATCATTTCACAAAAGTCAGAGAATATAGCCATCATGCATCTTTGAAAGGTAGCAGGTGCATTACATAAACCAAAAGGCATACGTCTATAAGCAAAAGTACCGAAAGGGCAAGTAAAAGTGGTCTTTGCTTGATCATCAGCTGACACAGGTATTTGAGTGAAGCCAGAGTAACCATCTAGAAAGCAAAAATGTGTATATTTGGATAATCTTTCTAGAATTTGATCAATGAAAGGCAAAGGGTAATGATCCTTTTTAGTAGCTTTATTTAATTTGCAAAAATCAATTACCATCCTATAACCTGTAATAATTCTTTATGGAATCAATTCATCTTTATCATTAGGAACGACAGTAATACCTCCCTTCTTAGGGACACAATGGACAGGACTTACCCACTGACTATCAGCAATGGGATAAATTATACCTGTCTCAAGGAGCTTTAATATTTCCTTTCTTACCACTTCTTTCATCTTAGGATTCAGCCGTCGTTGGTGATCTATAACTGGTTTGGCGTCTTTCTCCAAATTTATTTTGTGTTGACATAGAGTTGGACTAATGCCCTTAATATCATCAAGAGTATATCCAATAGCAGCACAGTGCTTCTTAAGAGTTTTCAATAATCTCTCTTCTTCATGTTCTGAAAGGTTAGCACAAATAATAACAGGATATATCTTCTTTTCATCAAGATAAGCATATTTAAGAGTATCAGGCAATGGTTTAATCTCAAACATGGGATCACCCTTGGGTGGAGGAGGATCCCCTAGGATTTCAACAGGCAAATTGTGTTTCAGAATAGGTCCCTGTTTAAAGAATACTTCATCTATTTCCCTTCTTTCATTCATAAACATATCATTCTCATGGTCTAGTAAATATTGTTCTAAAGGATCAGTAGGAGGTACGACAATAGAAGCAAGACCAATAATTTCATCTTTACTAGGCAATTACTCATCACGGGGTTGTCTACGAAACTTAGCAAAATTAAACCCATGAGACATATCCCCTAAACCAACAGAAACAATATCCTTATTGCAGTCTATCTTAGCATTAACAGTATTCAAGAAGGGTCTACCAAATATAATGGGACAAAAGCTATCTTTTAGGGAACCAAGAACAAGAAAATCAGCAGGATATTTAACCTTCCCACACAAGACTTCAACATCTCTAACAATCCCAATTGGTGAAATAGTATCTCTATTGGCAAGCTTAATGGTAACATCGATATCTTCTATCTCAGCAGGTGCAATATCATGCATAATTTCTTTGTATAAGGAATGGAGTATTGCACTTGCACTAGCACCTGTATCACATAAGCCATGATAGCAATGATCTCCTATTTTAATAGAAATAACAGGCATGCCTACAACAGGTCTATGTTTATTTTTAGTATCAGGTCTAGCAATTCTAGCAGTCTCATCACAGAAGTAAATAACATGCCCATCAATATTATCGGCCAAGAGATCTTTAACCATAGCAATATTAGGTTCAACTTTAACTTGCTCAGGGGGGTTTGTGTGTCCTAATATTACTTTTGTTGACTACAGTTGAAACTTTAGCATGATCCTTTATTCTAACAGGGAAAGGTGGTTTCTCAACATAAGCAGTAGGAACAACAGGATCATTATAAATGATAATATTTTATTCAACTTTAATAGGTGCA